>NW_026700493.1:0-61364 GCF_030435755.1 Ochotona princeps | reverse complement strand
GGTAGAGCATCCCACACAAACGAATGCTCCACATGCGGGTTTCACATGCCACCAACTCCACATTCACAGCCAACTTCAGCGCCACAGCCGTTTTCAGATAGCCCTCAATGCAAAGGCTCTAGACGCAAATATTGGGTGAGAGCTAATTCACTCAAGGAAACACTGCATGTTGGTGAAGGGCATATTGAAGAAGGATCAGCCGAGTGGTTCTTGTGGAGAACAACTCCATTTGGCTCACTAACTTCACACACCATCAGGCTTCCAAGCAGCTCTCAAGGAAACTCAGTTTTCACACTCTATGCTTAGTGCCCTTTGAGTGCATTATCTAGGAATGACCTGGTAGAGCATCCCACACAAACGAATGCTCCACATGCGGGTTTCACATGCCACCAACTCCCACATTCAACAGGCAACTTCAGCGCCACAGTCCGTTTTCAGATGGCCCTCAATGCAAAGGCTCTAGACGCAAATATTGGTGTGAGAGCTAATTCAATCAAGGAAACACTGCATGTTGGTGAAGGGCATATTGAAGAAGGATCAGCCGAGTGGTTCTTGTGGGAGAACAACTCCATTTGGCTCACTAACTTCACACACCATCAGGCTTCCAAGCAGCTCTCAAGGAAACTCAGTTTTCACACTCTATGCTTAGTGTCCTTTGTATGGCTAGGACTGAAATGAACCTGGTAGAGCATCCCACACAAACGAATGCTCCACATGCGGGTTTCACATGCCACCAACTCCACATTCACTGGCAACTTCAGCGCCACAGCCGTTTTCAGATAGCCCTCAATGCAAAGGCTCTAGACGCAAATATTGGTGTGAGAGCTAATTCAATCAAGGAAACACTGCATGTTGGTGAAGGGCATATTGAAGAAGGATCAGCCGAGTGGTTATGTGGGAGAACAACTCCATTTGGCTCACTAACTTCACACACCATCAGGCTTCCAAGCAGCTCTCAAGGAAACTCAGTTTTCACACTGTATGCTTAGTGCCCTTTGAGTGCATTATCTAGGAATGAACCTGGTAGAGCATCCCACACAAACGATTGCTCCACATGCGGGTTTCACATGCCACCAACTCCACATTCACTGGCAACTTCAGCGCCACAGCCGTTTTCAGATAGCCCTCAATGCAAAGGCTCTAGACGCAAATATTGGTGTGAGAGCTAATTCAATCAAGGAAACACTGCATGTTGGTGAAGGGCATATTGAAGAAGGATCAGCCGAGTGGTTCTTGTGGGAGAACAACTCCATTTGGCTCACTAACTTCACACACCATCAGGCTTCCAAGCAGCTCTCAAGGAAACTCAGTTTTCACACTCTATGCTTAGTGCCCTTTGTGTGCCTAGGACTGAAATGAAGCTTGGTCAGCATCCCACACAAACGAATGCTCCACATGCGGGTTTCACATGCCACCAACTCCACATTCACAGGCAACTTCAGCGCCACAGCCTTTTTCAGATAGCCCTCAATGAAAAGGCTCTAGACGCAAATATTGGTGTGAGAGCTAATTCAATCAAGGAAACACTGCATGTTGGTGAAGGGCATATTGAAGAAGGATCAGCCGAGTGGTTCTTGTGGGAGAACAACTCCATTTGGCTCACTAACTTCACACACCATCAGGCTTCCAAGCAGCTCTCAAGGAAACTCAGTTTTCACACTCTATGCTTAGTGCCCTTTGAGTGCATTATCTAGGAATGAACCTGGTAGAGCATCCCACACAAACGAATGCTCCACATGCGGGTTTCACATGCCACCAACTCCACATTCACAGGCAACTTCAGCGCCACAGCCGTTTTCAGATAGCCCTCAATGCAAAGGCTCTAGACGCAAATATTGGTGTGAGAGCTAATTCAATCAAGGAAACACTGCATGTTGGTGAAGGGCATATTGAAGAAGGATCAGCCGAGTGGTTCTTGTGGGAGAACAACTCCATTTGGCTCACTAACTTCACACACCATCAGGCTTCCAAGCAGCTCTCAAGGAAACTCAGTTTTCACACTCTATGCTTAGTGCCCTTTGTATGGCTAGGACTGAAATGAACCTGGTAGAGCATCCCACACAAACGAATGCTCCACATGCGGGTTTCACATGCCACCAACTCCACATTCACAGGCAACTTCAGCGCCACAGCCGTTTTCAGATAGCCCTCAATGCAAAGGCTCTAGACGCAAATATTGGTGTGAGAGCTAATTCAATCAAGGAAACACTGCATGTTGGTGAAGGGCATATTGAAGAAGGATCAGCCGAGTGGTTCTTGTGGGAGAACAACTCCATTTGGCTCACTAACGTCACACACCATCAGGCTTCCAAGCAGCTCTCAAGGAAACTCAGTTTTCACACTCTATGCTTAGTGCCCTTTGTATGGCTAGGACTGAAATGAACCTGGTAGAGCATCCCACACAAACGAATGCTCCACATGCGGGTTTCACATGCCACCAACTCCACATTCACAAGCAACTTCAGCGCCACAGCCGTTTTCCGATAGCCCTCAATGCAAAGGCTCGAGACGCAAATATTAGTGTGAGAGTTAATTCAATCAAGGAAACACTGCATGTTGGTGAAGGGCATATTGAAGAAGGATCAGCCGAGTGGTTCTTGTGGGAGAACAACTCCATTTGGCTCACTAACTTCACACACCATCAGGCTTCCAAGCAGCTCTCAAGGAAACTCAGTTTTCACACTCTATGCTTAGTGCCCTTTGTATGGCTAGGACTGAAATGAACCTGGTAGAGCATCCCACACAAACGAATGCTCCACATGCGGGTTTCACATGCCAGCAACTCCACATTCACAGGCAACTTCAGCGCCACAGCTGTTTTCAGATAGCCCTCAATGCAAAGGTTCTAGACGCAAATATTGGTGTGAGAGCTAATTCAATCAAGGAAACACTGCATGTTGGTGAAGGGCATATTGAAGAAGGATCAGCCGAGTGGTTCTTGTGGGAGAACAACTCCATTTGGCTCACTAACTTCACACACCATCAGGCTTCCAAGCAGCTCTCAAGGAAACTCAGTTTTCACACTCTATGCTTAGTGCCCTTTGAGTGCATTATCTAGGAATGAACCTGGTAGAGCATCCCACACAAACGAATGCTCCACATGCGGGTTTCACATGCCACCAACTCCACATTCACAGGCAACTTCAGCGCCACAGCCGTTTTCAGATAGCCCTCAATGCAAAGGCTCTAGACGCAAATATTGGTGTGAGAGCTAATTCAATCAAGGAAACACTGCATGTTGGTGAAGGGCATATTGAAGAAGGATCAGCCGAGTGGTTCTTGTGGGAGAACAACTCCATTTGGCTCACTAACTTCACACACCATCAGGCTTCCAAGCAGCTCTCAAGGAAACTCAGTTTTCACACTCTATGCTTAGTGCCCTTTGTATGGCTAGGACTGAAATGAACCTGGTAGAGCATCCCACACAAACAAATGCTCCACATGCGGGTTTCACATGCCACCAACTCCACATTCACAGGCAACTTCAGCGCCACAGCCGTTTTCAGATAGCCCTCAATGCAAAGGCTCTAGACGCAAATATTGGTGTGAGAGCTAATTCAATCAAGGAAACACTGCATGTTGGTGAAGGGCATATTGAAGAAGGATCAGCCAAGTGGTTCTTGTGGGAGAACAACTCCATTTGGCTCACTAACTTCACACACCATCAGGCTTCCAAGCAGCTCTCAAGGAAACTCAGTTTTCACACTCTATGCTTAGTGCCCTTTGTATGGCTAGGACTGAAATGAACCTGGTAGAGCATCCCACACAAACGAATGCTCCACATGCGGGTTTCACATGCCACCAACTCCACATTCACAGGCAACTTCAGCGCCACAGCCGTTTTCAGATAGCCCTCAATGCAAAGGCTCTAGACACAAATATTGGTGTGAGAGCTAATTCAATCAAGGAAACACTGCATGTTGGTGAAGGGCATATTGAAGAAGGATCAGCCGAGTGGTTCTTGTGGGAGAACAACTCCATTTGGCTCACTAACTTCACACACCATCAGGCTTCCAAGCAGCTCTCAAGGAAACTCAGTTTTCACACTCTATGCTTAGTGCCCTTTGTATGGCTAGGACTGAAATAAACTTGGTAGAGCATCCCACACAAACGAATGCTCCACATGCGGGTTTCACATGCCAGCAACTCCACATTCACAGGCAACTTCAGCGCCACAGCCGTTTTCAGATAGCCCTCAATGCAAAGGCTCTAGACGCAAATATTGGTGTGAGAGCTAATTCAATCAAGGAAACACTGCATGTTGGTGAAGGGCATATTGAAGAAGGATCAGCCGAGTGGTTCTTGTGGGAGAACAACTCCATTTGGCTCACTAACTTCACACACCATCAGGCTTCCAAGCAGCTCTCAAGGAAACTCAGTTTTCACACTCTATGCTTAGTGCCCTTTCTTTGGCTACGACTGAAATGAACCTGGTAGAGCATCCCACACAAACGAATGCTCCACATGCGGGTTTCACATGCCACCAACTCCACATTCACAGGCAACTTCAGCGCCACAGCCGTTTTCAGATAGCCCTCAATGCAAAGGCTCTAGACGCAAATATTGGTGTGAGAGCTAATTCAATCAAGGAAACACTGCATGTTGGTGAAGGGCATATTGAAGAAGGATCAGACGAGTGGTTCTTGTGGGAGAACAACTCCATTTGGCTCACTAACTTCACACACCATCAGGCTTCCAAGCAGCTCTCAAGGAAACTCAGTTTTCACACTCTATGCTTAGTGCCCTTAGTATGACTAGGACTGAAATGAACCTGGTAGAGCATCCCACACAAACGAATGCTCCACATGCGGGTTTCACATGCCACCAACTCCATATTCACAGGCAACTTCAGCGCCACAGCCGTTTTCAGATAGCCCTCAATGCAAAGGCTCTAGACGCAAATATTGGTGTGAGAGCTAATTCAATCAAGGAAACACTGCATGTTGGTGAAGGGCATATTGAAGAAGGATCAGCCGAGTGGTTCTTGTGGGAGAACAACTCCATTTGGCTCACTAACTTCACACACCATCAGGCTTCCAAGCAGCTCTCAAGGAAACTCAGTTTTCACACTCTATGCTTAGTGCCCTTTGAGTGCATTATCTAGGAATGAACCTGGTAGAGCATCCCACACAAACGAATGCTCCACATGCGGGTTTCACATGCCACCAACTCCACATTCACAGGCAACTTCAGCGCCACAGCTGTTTTCAGATAGCCCTCAATGCAAAGGCTCTAGACGCAAATATTGGTGTGAGAGCTAATTCAATCAAGGAAACACTGCATGTTGGTGAAGGGCATATTGAAGAAGGATCAACCGAGTGGTTCTTGTGGGAGAACAACTCCATTTGGCTCACTAACTTCACACACCATCAGGCTTCCAAGCAGCTCTCAAGGAAACTCAGTTTTCACACTCTATGCTTAGTGCCCTTTGAGTGCATTATCTAGGAATGAACCTGGTAGAGCATCCCACACAAACGAATGCTCCACATGCGGGTTTCACATGCCACCAACTCCACATTCACAGGCAACTTCAGCGCCACAGCCGTTTTCAGATAGCCCTCAATGCAAAGGCTCTAGACGCAAATATTGGTGTGAGAGCTAATTCAATCAAGGAAACACTGCATGTTGGTGAAGGGCATATTGAAGAAGGATCAGCCGAGTGGTTCTTGTGGGAGAACAACTCCATTTGGCTCACTAACTTCACACACCATCAGGCTTCCAAGCAGCTCTCAAGGAAACTCAGTTTTCACACTCTATGCTTAGTGCCCTTTGTATGGCTAGGACTGAAATAAACCTGGTAGAGCATCCCACACAAACGAATGCTCCACATGCGGGTTTCACATGCCACCAACTCCACATTCACAGGCAACTTCAGCGCCACAGCCGTTTTCAGATAGCCCTCAATGCAAAGGCTCTAGACGCAAATATTGGTGTGAGAGCTAATTCAATCAAGGAAACACTGCATGTTGGTGAAGGGCATATTGAAGAAGGATCAGCCGAGTGGTTCTTGTGGGAGAACAACTCCATTTGGCTCACTAACTTCACACACCATCAGGCTTCCAAGCAGCTCTCAAGGAAACTCAGTTTTCACACTCTATGCTTAGTGCCCTTTGAGTGCATTATCTAGGAATGAACCTGGTAGAGCATCCCACACAAACGAATGCTCCACATGCGGGTTTCACATGCCACCAACTCCACATTCACAGCCAACTTCAGCGCCACAGCCGTTTTCAGATAGCCCTCAATGCAAAGGCTCTAGACGCAAATATTGGTGTGAGAGCTAATTCAATCAAGGAAACACTGCATGTTGGTGAAGGGCATATTGAAGAAGGATCAGCCGAGTGGTTCTTGTGGGAGAACAACTCCATTTGGCTCACTAACTTCACACACCATCAGGCTTCCAAGCAGCTCTCAAGGAAACTCAGTTTTCACACTCTATGCTTAGTGCCCTTTGAGTGCATTATCTAGGAATGAACCTGGTAGAGCATCCCACACAAACGAATGCTCCACATGCGGGTTTCACATGCCACCAACTCCACATTCACAGGCAACTTCAGCGCCACAGCCGTTTTCAGATGGCCCTCAATGCAAAGGCTCTAGACGCAAATATTGGTGTGAGAGCTAATTCAATCAAGGAAACACTGCATGTTGGTGAAGGGCATATTGAAGAAGGATCAGCCGAGTGGTTCTTGTGGGAGAACAACTCCATTTGGCTCACTAACTTCACACACCATCAGGCTTCCAAGCAGCTCTCAAGGAAACTCAGTTTTCACACTCTATGCTTAGTGTCCTTTGTATGGCTAGGACTGAAATGAACCTGGTAGAGCATCCCACACAAACGAATGCTCCACATGCGGGTTTCACATGCCACCAACTCCACATTCACTGGCAACTTCAGCGCCACAGCCGTTTTCAGATAGCCCTCAATGCAAAGGCTCTAGACGCAAATATTGGTGTGAGAGCTAATTCAATCAAGGAAACACTGCATGTTGGTGAAGGGCATATTGAAGAAGGATCAGCCGAGTGGTTCTTGTGGGAGAACAACTCCATTTGGCTCACTAACTTCACACACCATCAGGCTTCCAAGCAGCTCTCAAGGAAACTCAGTTTTCACACTCTATGCTTAGTGCCCTTTGAGTGCATTATCTAGGAATGAACCTGGTAGAGCATCCCACACAAACGAATGCTCCACATGCGGGTTTCACATGCCACCAACTCCACATTCACTGGCAACTTCAGCGCCACAGCCGTTTTCAGATAGCCCTCAATGCAAAGGCTCTAGACGCAAATATTGGTGTGAGAGCTAATTCAATCAAAGAAACACTGCATGTTGGTGAAGGGCATATTGAAGAAGGATCAGCCGAGTGGTTCTTGTGGGAGAACAACTCCATTTGGCTCACTAACTTCACACACCATCAGGCTTCCAAGCAGCTCTCAAGGAAACTGAGTTTTCACACTCTATGCTTAGTGCCCTTTGTGTGCCTAGGACTGAAATGAAGCTTGGTCAGCATCCCACACAAACGAATGCTCCACATGCGGGTTTCACATGCCACCAACTCCACATTCACAGGCAACTTCAGCGCCACAGCCGTTTTCAGATAGCCCTCAATGAAAAGGCTCTAGACGCAAATATTGGTGTGAGAGCTAATTCAATCAAGGAAACACTGCATGTTGGTGAAGGGCATATTGAAGAAGGATCAGCCGAGTGGTTCTTGTGGGAGAACAACTCCATTTGGCTCACTAACTTCACACACCATCAGGCTTCCAAGCAGCTCTCAAGGAAACTCAGTTTTCACACTCTATGCTTAGTGCCCTTTGTATGGCTAGGACTGAAATGAACCTGGTAGAGCATCCCACACAAACGAATGCTCCACATGCGGGTTTCACATGCCACCAACTCCACATTCACAGGCAACTTCAGCGCCACAGCCGTTTTCAGATAGCCCTCAATGCAAAGGCTCTAGACGCAAATATTGGTGTGAGAGCTAATTCAATCAAGGAAACACTGCATGTTGGTGAAGGGCATATTGAAGAAGGATCAGCCGAGTGGTTCTTGTGGGAGAACAACTCCATTTGGCTCACTAACGTCACACACCATCAGGCTTCCAAGCAGCTCTCAAGGAAACTCAGTTTTCACACTCTATGCTTAGTGCCCTTTGTATGGCTAGGACTGAAATGAACCTGGTAGAGCATCCCACACAAACGAATGCTCCACATGCGGGTTTCACATGCCAGCAACTCCACATTCACAGGCAACTTCAGCGCCACAGCCGTTTTCAGATAGCCCTCAATGCAAAGGCTCTAGACGCAAATATTGGTGTGAGAGCTAATTCAATCAAGGAAACACTGCATGTTGGTGAAGGGCATATTGAAGAAGGATCAGCCGAGTGGTTCTTGTGGGAGAACAACTCCATTTGGCTCACTAACTTCACACACCATCAGGCTTCCAAGCAGCTCTCAAGGAAACTCAGTTTTCACACTCTATGCTTAGTGCCCTTTGAGTGCATTATCTAGGAATGAACCTGGTAGAGCATCCCACACAAACGAATGCTCCACATGCGGGTTTCACATGCCACCAACTCCACATTCACAGCCAACTTCAGCGCCACAGCCGTTTTCAGATAGCCCTCAATGCAAAGGCTCTAGACGCAAATATTGGTGTGAGAGCTAATTCAATCAAGGAAACACTGCATGTTGGTGAAGGGCATATTGAAGAAGGATCAGCCGAGTGGTTCTTGTGGGAGAACAACTCCATTTGGCTCACTAACTTCACACACCATCAGGCTTCCAAGCAGCTCTCAAGGAAACTCAGTTTTCACACTCTATGCTTAGTGCCCTTTGTATGGCTAGGACTGAAATGAACCTGGTAGAGCATCCCACATAAACAAATGCTCCACATGCGGGTTTCACATGCCACCAACTCCACATTCACAGGCAACTTCAGCGCCACAGCCGTTTTCAGATAGCCCTCAATGCAAAGGCTCTAGACGCAAATATTGGTGTGAGAGCTAATTCAATCAAGGAAACACTGCATGTTGGTGAAGGGCATATTGAAGAAGGATCAGCCAAGTGGTTCTTGTGGGAGAACAACTCCATTTGGCTCACTAACTTCACACACCATCAGGCTTCCAAGCAGCTCTCAAGGAAACTCAGTTTTCACACTCTATGCTTAGTGCCCTTTGTATGGCTAGGACTGAAATGAACCTGGTAGAGCATCCCACACAAACGAATGCTCCACATGCGGGTTTCACATGCCACCAACTCCACATTCACAGGCAACTTCAGCGCCACAGCCGTTTTCAGATAGCCCTCAAAGCAAAGGCTCTAGACACAAATATTGGTGTGAGAGCTAATTCAATCAAGGAAACACTGCATGTTGGTGAAGGGCATATTGAAGAAGGATCAGCCGAGTGGTTCTTGTGGGAGAACAACTCCATTTGGCTCACTAACTTCACACACCATCAGGCTTCCAAGCAGCTCTCAAGGAAACTCAGTTTTCACACTCTATGCTTAGTGCCCTTTGTATGGCTAGGACTGAAATAAACTTGGTAGAGCATCCCACACAAACGAATGCTCCACATGCGGGTTTCACATGCCAGCAACTCCACATTCACAGGCAACTTCAGCGCCACAGCCGTTTTCAGATAGCCCTCAATGCAAAGGCTCTAGACGCAAATATTGGTGTGAGAGCTAATTCAATCAAGGAAACACTGCATGTTGGTGAAGGGCATATTGAAGAAGGATCAGCCGAGTGGTTCTTGTGGGAGAACAACTCCATTTGGCTCACTTACTTCACACACCATCAGGCTTCCAAGCAGCTCTCAAGGAAACTCAGTTTTCACACTCTATGCTTAGTGCCCTTTCTTTGGCTACGACTGAAATGAACCTGGTAGAGCATCCCACACAAACGAATGCTCCACATACGGGTTTCACATGCCACCAACTCCACATTCACAGGCAACTTCAGCGCCACAGCCGTTTTCAGATAGCCCTCAATGCAAAGGCTCTAGACGCAAATATTGGTGTGAGAGCTAATTCAATCAAGGAAACACTGCATGTTGGTGAAGGGCATATTGAAGAAGGATCAGACGAGTTTTTTCTTGTGGGAGAACAACTCCATTTGGCTCACTAACTTCACACACCATCAGGCTTCCAAGCAGCTCTCAAGGAAACTCAGTTTTCACACTCTATGCTTAGTGCCCTTTGTATGGCTAGGACTGAAATAAACTTGGTAGAGCATCCCACACAAACGAATGCTCCACATGCGGGTTTCACATGCCAGCAACTCCACATTCACAGGCAACTTCAGCGCCACAGCCGTTTTCAGATAGCCCTCAATGCAAAGGCTCTAGACGCAAATATTGGTGTGAGAGCTAATTCAATCAAGGAAACACTGCATGTTGGTGAAGGGCATATTGAAGAAGGATCAGCCGAGTGGTTCTTGTGGGAGAACAACTCCATTTGGCTCACTTACTTCACACACCATCAGGCTTCCAAGCAGCTCTCAAGGAAACTCAGTTTTCACACTCTATGCTTAGTGCCCTTTCTTTGGCTACGACTGAAATGAACCTGGTAGAGCATCCCACACAAACGAATGCTCCACATACGGGTTTCACATGCCACCAACTCCACATTCACAGGCAACTTCAGCGCCACAGCCGTTTTCAGATAGCCCTCAATGCAAAGGCTCTAGACGCAAATATTGGTGTGAGAGCTAATTCAATCAAGGAAACACTGCATGTTGGTGAAGGGCATATTGAAGAAGGATCAGACGAGTGGTTCTTGTGGGAGAACAACTCCATTTGGCTCACTAACTTCACACACCATCAGGCTTCCAAGCAGCTCTCAAGGAAACTCAGTTTTCACACTCTACGCTTAGTGCCCTTTGTATGGCTAGGACTGAAATGAACCTGGTAGAGCATCCCACACAAACGAATGCTCCACATGCGGGTTTCACATGCCACCAACTCCACATTCACAGGCAACTTCAGCGCCACAGCCGTTTTCAGATAGCCGTCAATGCAAAGGCTCTAGACGCAAATATTGGTGTGAGAGCTAATTCAATCAAGGAAACACTGCATGTTGGTGAAGGGCATATTGAAGAAGGATCAGACGAGTGGTTCTTGTGGGAGAACAACTCCATTTGGCTCACTAACTTCACACACCATCAGGCTTCCAAGCAGCTCTCAAGGAAACTCAGTTTTCACACTCTACGCTTAGTGCCCTTTGTATGGCTAGGACTGAAATGAACCTGGTAGAGCATCCCACACAAACGAATGCTCCACATGCGGGTTTCACATGCCACCAACTCCACATTCACAGGCAACTTCAGCGCCACAGCCGTTTTCAGATAGCCCTCAATGCAAAGGCTCTAGACGCAAATATTGGTGTGAGAGCTAATTCAATCAAGGAAACACTGCATGTTGGTGAAGGGCATATTGAAGAAGGATCAGCCGAGTGGTTCTTGTGGCAGAACAACTCCATTTGGCTCACTAACTTCACACACCATCAGGCTTCCAAGCAGCTCTCAAGGAAACTCAGTTTTCACACTCTATGCTTAGTGCCCTTTGTATGGCTAGGACTGAAATGAACCTGGTAGAGCATCCCACACAAACGAATGCTCCACATGCGGGTTTCACATGCCACCAACTCCACATTCACAGGCAACTTCAGCGCCACAGCCGTTTTCAGATAGCCCTCAATGCAAAGGCTCTAGACGCAAATATTGGTGTGAGAGCTAATTCAATCAAGGAAACACTGCATGTTGGTGAAGGGCATATTGAAGAAGGATCAGCCGAGTGGTTCTTGTGGGAGAACAACTCCATTTGGCTCACTAACTTCACACACCATCAGGCTTCCAAGCAGCTCTCAAGGAAACTCAGTTTTCACACTCTATGCTTAGTGCCCTTTGTATGGCTAGGACTGAAATGATCCTGGTAGAGCATCCCACACAAACGAATGCTCCACATGCGGGTTTCACATGCCACCAACTCCACATTCACAGGCAACTTCAGCGCCACAGCCGTTTTCAGATAGCCCTCAATGCAAAGGCTCTAGACGCAAATATTGGTGTGAGAGCTAATTCAATCAAGGAAACACTGCATGTTGGTGAAGGGCATATTGAAGAAGGATCAGCCGAGTGGTTCTTGTGGGAGAACAACTCCATTTGGCTCACTAACTTCACACACCATCAGGCTTCCAAGCAGCTCTCAAGGAAACTCAGTTTTCACACTCTATGCTTAGGGCCCTTTGTATGGCTAGGACTGAAATGAACCTGTTAGAGCATCCCACACAAACGAATGCTCCACATGCGGGTTTCACATGCCACCAACTCCACATTCACAGGCAACTTCAGCGCCACAGCCGTTTTCAGATAGCCCTCAATGCAAAGGCTCTAGACGCAAATATTGGTGTGAGAGCTAATTCAATCAAGGAAACACTGCATGTTGGTGAAGGGCATATTGAAGAAGGATCAGCCAAGTGGTTCTTGTGGCAGAACAACTCCATTTGGCTCACTAACTTCACACACCATCAGGCTTCCAAGCAGCTCTCAAGGAAACTCAGTTTTCACACTCTATGCTTAGTGCCCTTTGAGTGCATTATCTAGGAATGAACCTGGTAGAGCATCCCACACAAACGAATGCTCCACATGCGGGTTTCACATGCCACCAACTCCACATTCACAGGCAACTTCAGCGCCACAGCCGTTTTCAGATAGCCCTCAATGCAAAGGCTCTAGACGCAAATATTGGTGTGAGAGCTAATTCAATCAAGGAAACACTGCATGTTGGTGAAGGGCATATTGAAGAAGGATCAGCCGAGTGGTTCTTGTGGGAGAACAACTCCATTTGGCTCACTAACTTCACACACCATCAGGCTTCCAAGCAGCTCTCAAGGAAACTCAGTTTTCACACTCTATGCTTAGTGCCCTTTGTATGGCTAGGACTGAAATGAACCTGGTAGAGCATCCCACACAAACGAATGCTCCACATGCGGGTTTCACATGCCACCAACTCCACATTCACAGGCAACTTCAGCGCCACAGCCGTTTTCAGATAGCCCTCAATGCAAAGGCTCTAGACGCAAATATTGGTGTGAGAGCTAATTCAATCAAGGAAACACTGCATGTTGGTGAAGGGCATATTGAAGAAGGATCAGCCGAGTGGTTCTTGTGGGAGAACAACTCCATTTGGCTCACTAACGTCACACACCATCAGGCTTCCAAGCAGCTCTCAAGGAAACTCAGTTTTCACACTCTATGCTTAGTGCCCTTTGTATGGCTAGGACTGAAATGAACCTGGTAGAGCATCCCACACAAACGAATGCTCCACATGCGGGTTTCACATGCCACCAACTCCACATTCACAGGCAACTTCAGCGCCACAGCCGTTTTCCGATAGCCCTCAATGCAAAGGCTCGAGACGCAAATATTAGTGTGAGAGTTAATTCAATCAAGGAAACACTGCATGTTGGTGAAGGGCATATTGAAGAAGGATCAGCCGAGTGGTTCTTGTGGGAGAACAACTCCATTTGGCTCACTAACTTCACACACCATCAGGCTTCCAAGCAGCTCTCAAGGAAACTCAGTTTTCACACTCTATGCTTAGTGCCCTTTGTATGGCTAGGACTGAAATGAACCTGGTAGAGCATCCCACACAAACGAATGCTCCACATGCGGGTTTCACATGCCAGCAACTCCACATTCACAGGCCACTTCAGCGCCACAGCCGTTTTCAGATAGCCCTCAATGCAAAGGCTCTAGACGCAAATATTGGTGTGAGAGCTAATTCAATCAAGGAAACACTGCATGTTGGTGAAGGGCATATTGAAGAAGGATCAGCCGAGTGGTTCTTGTGGGAGAACAACTCCATTTGGCTCACTAACTTCACACACCATCAGGCTTCCAAGCAGCTCTCAAGGAAACTCAGTTTTCACACTCTATGCTTAGTGCCCTTTGAGTGCATTATCTAGGAATGAACCTGGTAGAGCATCCCACACAAACGAATGCTCCACATGCGGGTTTCACATGCCACCAACTCCACATTCACAGCCAACTTCAGCGCCACAGCCGTTTTCAGATAGCCCTCAATGCAAAGGCTCTAGACGCAAATATTGGTGTGAGAGCTAATTCAATCAAGGAAACACTGCATGTTGGTGAAGGGCATATTGAAGAAGGATCAGCCGAGTGGTTCTTGTGGGAGAACAACTCCATTTGGCTCACTAACTTCACACACCATCAGGCTTCCAAGCAGCTCTCAAGGAAACTCAGTTTTCACACTCTATGCTTAGTGCCCTTTGTATGGCTAGGACTGAAATGAACCTGGTAGAGCATCCCACACAAACAAATGCTCCACATGCGGGTTTCACATGCCACCAACTCCACATTCACAGGCAACTTCAGCGCCACAGCCGTTTTCAGATAGCCCTCAATGCAAAGGCTCTAGACGCAAATATTGGTGTGAGAGCTAATTCAATCAAGGAAACACTGCATGTTGGTGAAGGGCATATTGAAGAAGGATCAGACGAGTGGTTCTTGTGGGAGAACAACTCCATTTGGCTCACTAACTTCACACACCATCAGGCTTCCAAGCAGCTCTCAAGGAAACTCAGTTTTCACACTCTATGCTTAGTGCCCTTTGTATGGCTAGGACTGAAATGAACCTGGTAGAGCATCCCACACAAACGAATGCTCCACATGCGGGTTTCACATGCCACCAACTCCACATTCACAGGCAACTTCAGCGCCACAGCCGTTTTCAGATAGCCCTCAATGCAAAGGCTCTAGACGCAAATATTGGTGTGAGAGCTAATTCAATCAAGGAAACACTGCATGTTGGTGAAGGGCATATTGAAGAAGGATCAGACGAGTGGTTCTTGTGGGAGAACAACTCCATTTGGCTCACTAACTTCACACACCATCAGGCTTCCAAGCAGCTCTCAAGGAAACTCAGTTTTCACACTCTACGCTTAGTGCCCTTTGTATGGCTAGGACTGAAATGAACCTGGTAGAGCATCCCACACAAACGAATGCTCCACATGCGGGTTTCACATGCCACCAACTCCACATTCACAGGCAACTTCAGCGCCACAGCCGTTTTCAGATAGCCCTCAATGCAAAGGCTCTAGACGCAAATATTGGTGTGAGAGCTAATTCAATCAAGGAAACACTGCATGTTGGTGAAGGGCATATTGAAGAAGGATCAGCCGAGTGGTTCTTGTGGGAGAACAACTCCATTTGGCTCACTAACTTCACACACCATCAGGCTTCCAAGCAGCTCTCAAGGAAACTCAGTTTTCACACTCTATGCTTAGTGCCCTTTGTATGGCTAGGACTGAAATGAACCTGGTAGAGCATCCCACACAAACGAATGCTCCACATGCGGGTTTCACATGCCACCAACTCCACATTCACTGGCAACTTCAGCGCCACAGCCGTTTTCAGATAGCCCTCAATGCAAAGGCTCTAGACGCAAATATTGGTGTGAGAGCTAATTCAATCAAGGAAACACTGCATGTTGGTGAAGGGCATATTGAAGAAGGATCAGCCGAGTGGTTCTTGTGGGAGAACAACTCCATTTGGCTCACTAACTTCACACACCATCAGGCTTCCAAGCAGCTCTCAAGGAAACTCAGTTTTCACACTCTATGCTTAGTGCCCTTTGTGTGCCTAGGACTGAAATGAAGCTTGGTCAGCATCCCACACAAACGAATGCTCCACATGCGGGTTTCACATGCCACCAACTCCACATTCACAGGCAACTTCAGCGCCACAGCCGTTTTCAGATAGCCCTCAATGCAAAGGCTCTAGACGCAAATATTGGTGTGAGAGCTAATTCAATCAAGGAAACACTGCATGTTGGTGAAGGGCATATTGAAGAAGGATCAGCCGAGTGGTTCTTGTGGGAGAACAACTCCATTTGGCTCACTAACTTCACACACCATCAGGCTTCCAAGCAGCTCTCAAGGAAACTCAGTTTTCACACTCTATGCTTAGTGCCCTTTGAGTGCATTATCTAGGAATGAACCTGGTAGAGCATCCCACACAAACGAATGCTCCACATGCGGGTTTCACATGCCACCAACTCCACATTCACAGGCAACTTCAGCGCCACAGCCGTTTTCAGATAGCCCTCAATGCAAAGGCTCTAGACGCAAATATTGGTGTGAGAGCTAATTCAATCAAGGAAACACTGCATGTTGGTGAAGGGCATATTGAAGAAGGATCAGCCAAGTGGTTCTTGTGGGAGAACAACTCCATTTGGCTCACTAACTTCACACACCATCAGGCTTCCAAGCAGCTCTCAAGGAAACTCAGTTTTCACACTCTATGCTTAGTGCCCTTTGAGTGCATTATCTAGGAATGAACCTTGTAGAGCATCCCACACAAACGAATGCTCCACATGCGGGTTTCACATGCCACCAACTCCACATTCACAGGCAACTTCAGCGCCACAGCCGTTTTCAGATAGCCCTCAATGCAAAGGCTCTAGACGCAAATATTGGTGTGAGAGCTAATTCAATCAAGGAAACACTGCATGTTGGTGAAGGGCATATTGAAGAAGGATCAGCCGAGTGGTTCTTGTGGGAGAACAACTCCATTTGGCTCACTAACTTCACACACCATCAGGCTTCCAAGCAGCTCTCAAGGAAACTCAGTTTTCACACTCTATGCTTAGTGCCCTTTGAGTGCATTATCTAGGAATGAACCTGGTAGAGCATCCCACACAAACGAATGCTCCACATGCGGGTTTCACATGCCACCAACTCCACATTCACTGGCAACTTCAGCGCCACAGCCGTTTTCAGATAGCCCTCAATGCAAAGGCTCTAGACGCAAATATTGGTGTGAGAGCTAATTCAATCAAGGAAACACTGCATGTTGGTGAAGGGCATATTGAAGAAGGATCAGCCGAGTGGTTCTTGTGGGAGAACAACTCCATTTGGCTCACTAACTTCACACACCATCAGGCTTCCAAGCAGCTCTCAAGGAAACTCAGTTTTCACACTCTATGCTTAGTGCCCTTTGTGTGCCTAGGACTGAAATGAAGCTTGGTCAGCATCCCACACAAACGAATGCTCCACATGCGGGTTTCACATGCCACCAACTCCACATTCACAGGCAACTTCAGCGCCACAGCCTTTTTCAGATAGCCCTCAATGAAAAGGCTCTAGACGCAAATATTGGTGTGAGAGCTAATTCAATCAAGGAAACACTGCATGTTGGTGAAGGGCATATTGAAGAAGGATCAGCCGAGTGGTTCTTGTGGGAGAACAACTCCATTTGGCTCACTAACTTCACACACCATCAGGCTTCCAAGCAGCTCTCAAGGAAACTCAGTTTTCACACTCTATGCTTAGTGCCCTTTGAGTGCATTATCTAGGAATGAACCTGGTAGAGCATCCCACACAAACGAATGCTCCACATGCGGGTTTCACATGCCACCAACTCCACATTCACAGGCAACTTCAGCGCCACAGCCGTTTTCAGATAGCCCTCAATGCAAAGGCTCTAGACGCAAATATTGGTGTGAGAGCTAATTCAATCAAGGAAACACTGCATGTTAGTGAAGGGCATATTGAAGAAGGATCAGCCGAGTGGTTCTTGTGGGAGAACAACTCCATTTGGCTCACTAACTTCACACACCATCAGGCTTCCAAGCAGCTCTCAAGGAAACTCAGTTTTCACACTCTATGCTTAGTGCCCTTTGTATGGCTAGGACTGAAATGAACCTGGTAGAGCATCCCACACAAACGAATGCTCCACATGCGGGTTTCACATGCCACCAACTCCACATTCACAGGCAACTTCAGCGCCACAGCCGTTTTCAGATAGCCCTCAATGCAAAGGCTCTAGACGCAAATATTGGTGTGAGAGCTAATTCAATCAAGGAAACACTGCATGTTGGTGAAGGGCATATTGAAGAAGGATCAGCCGAGTGGTTCTTGTGGGAGAACAACTCCATTTGGCTCACTAACGTCACACACCATCAGGCTTCCAAGCAGCTCTCAAGGAAACTCAGTTTTCACACTCTATGCTTAGTGCCCTTTGTATGGCTAGGACTGAAATGAACCTGGTAGAGCATCCCACACAAACGAATGCTCCACATGCGGGTTTCACATGCCACCAACTCCACATTCACAGGCAACTTCAGCGCCACAGCCGTTTTCCGATAGCCCTCAATGCAAAGGCTCCAGACGCAAATATTAGTGTGAGAGTTAATTCAATCAAGGAAACACTGCATGTTGGTGAAGGGCATATTGAAGAAGGATCAGCCGAGTGGTTCTTGTGGGAGAACAATTCCATTTGGCTCACTAACTTCACACACCATCAGGCTTCCAAGCAGCTCTCAAGGAAACTCAGTTTTCACACTCTATGCTTAGTGCCCTTTGTATGGCTAGGACTGAAATGAACCTGGTAGAGCATCCCACACAAACGAATGCTTCACATGCGGGTTTCACATGCCAGCAACTCCACATTCACAGGCAACTTCAGCGCCACAGCCGTTTTCAGATAGCCCTCAATGCAAAGGCTCTAGACGCAAATATTGGTGTGAGAGCTAATTCAATCAAGGAAACACTGCATGTTGGTGAAGGGCATATTGAAGAAGGATCAGCCGAGTGGTTCTTGTGGGAGAACAACTCCATTTGGCTCACTAACTTCACACACCATCAGGCTTCCAAGCAGCTCTCAAGGAAACTCAGTTTTCACACTCTATGCTTAGTGCCCTTTGAGTGCATTATGTAGGAATGAACCTGGTAGAGCATCCCACACAAACGAATGCTCCACATGCGGGTTTCACATGCCACCAACTCCACATTCACAGGCAACTTCAGCGCCACAGCCGTTTTCAGATAGCCCTCAATGCAAAGGCTCTAGACGCAAATATTGGTGTGAGAGCTAATTCAATCAAGGAAACACTGCATGTTGGTGAAGGGCATATTGAAGAAGGATCAGCCGAGTGGTTCTTGTGGGAGAACAACTCCATTTGGCTCACTAACTTCACACACCATCAGGCTTCCAAGCAGCTCTCAAGGAAACTCAGTTTTCACACTCTATGCTTAGTGCCCTTTGTATGGCTAGGACTGAAATGAACCTGGTAGAGCATCCCACACAAACAAATGCTCCACATGCGGGTTTCACATGCCACCAACTCCACATTCACAGGCAACTTCAGCGCCACAGCCGTTTTCAGATAGCCCTCAATGCAAAGGCTCTAGACGCAAATATTGGTGTGAGAGCTAATTCAATCAAGGAAACACTGCATGTTGGTGAAGGGCATATTGAAGAAGGATCAGCCAAGTGGTTCTTGTGGGAGAACAACTCCATTTGGCTCACTAACTTCACACACCATCAGGCTTCCAAGCAGCTCTCAAGGAAACTCAGTTTTCACACTCTATGCTTAGTGCCCTTTGTATGGCTAGGACTGAAATGAACCTGGTAGAGCATCCCACACAAACGAATGCTCCACATGCGGGTTTCACATGCCACCAACTCCACATTCACAGGCAACTTCAGCGCCACAGCCGTTTTCAGATAGCCCTCAATGCAAAGGCTCTAGACACAAATATTGGTGTGAGAGCTAATTCAATCAAGGAAACACTGCATGTTGGTGAAGGGCATATTGAAGAAGGATCAGCCGAGTGGTTCTTGTGGGAGAACAACTCCATTTGGCTCACTAACTTCACACACCATCAGGCTTCCAAGCAGCTCTCAAGGAAACTCAGTTTTCACACTCTATGCTTAGTGCCCTTTGAGTGCATTATCTAGGAATGAACCTTGTAGAGCATCCCACACAAACGAATGCTCCACATGCGGGTTTCACATGCCACCAACTCCACATTCACAGGCAACTTCAGCGCCACAGCCGTTTTCAGATAGCCCTCAATGCAAAGGCTCTAGACGCAAATATTGGTGTGAGAGCTAATTCAATCAAGGAAACACTGCATGTTGGTGAAGGGCATATTGAAGAAGGATCAGCCGAGTGGTTCTTGTGGGAGAACAACTCCATTTGGCTCACTAACTTCACACACCATCAGGCTTCCAAGCAGCTCTCAAGGAAACTCAGTTTTCACACTCTATGCTTAGTGCCCTTTGAGTGCATTATCTAGGAATGAACCTGGTAGAGCATCCCACACAAACGAATGCTCCACATGCGGGTTTCACATGCCACCAACTCCACATTCACTGGCAACTTCAGCGCCACAGCCGTTTTCAGATAGCCCTCAATGCAAAGGCTCTAGACGCAAATATTGGTGTGAGAGCTAATTCAATCAAGGAAACACTGCATGTTGGTGAAGGGCATATTGAAGAAGGATCAGCCGAGTGGTTCTTGTGGGAGAACAACTCCATTTGGCTCACTAACTTCACACACCATCAGGCTTCCAAGCAGCTCTCAAGGAAACTCAGTTTTCACACTCTATGCTTAGTGCCCTTTGTGTGCCTAGGACTGAAATGAAGCTTGGTCAGCATCCCACACAAACGAATGCTCCACATGCGGGTTTCACATGCCACCAACTCCACATTCACAGGCAACTTCAGCGCCACAGCCGTTTTCAGATAGCCCTCAATGAAAAGGCTCTAGACGCAAATATTGGTGTGAGAGCTAATTCAATCAAGGAAACACTGCATGTTGGTGAAGGGCATATTGAAGAAGGATCAGCCGAGTGGTTCTTGTGGGAGAACAACTCCATTTGGCTCACTAACTTCACACACCATCAGGCTTCCAAGCAGCTCTCAAGGAAACTCAGTTTTCACACTCTATGCTTAGTGCCCTTTGAGTGCATTATCTAGGAATGAACCTGGTAGAGCATCCCACACAAACGAATGCTCCACATGCGGGTTTCACATGCCACCAACTCCACATTCACAGGCAACTTCAGCGCCACAGCCGTTTTCAGATAGCCCTCAATGCAAAGGCTCTAGACGCAAATATTGGTGTGAGAGCTAATTCAATCAAGGAAACACTGCATGTTAGTGAAGGGCATATTGAAGAAGGATCAGCCGAGTGGTTCTTGTGGGAGAACAACTCCATTTGGCTCACTAACTTCACACACCATCAGGCTTCCAAGCAGCTCTCAAGGAAACTCAGTTTTCACACTCTATGCTTAGTGCCCTTTGTATGGCTAGGACTGAAATGAACCTGGTAGAGCATCCCACACAAACGAATGCTCCACATGCGGGTTTCACATGCCACCAACTCCACATTCACAGGCAACTTCAGCGCCACAGCCGTTTTCAGATAGCCCTCAATGCAAAGGCTCTAGACGCAAATATTGGTGTGAGAGCTAATTCAATCAAGGAAACACTGCATGTTGGTGAAGGGCATATTGAAGAAGGATCAGCCGAGTGGTTCTTGTGGGAGAACAACTCCATTTGGCTCACTAACGTCACACACCATCAGGCTTCCAAGCAGCTCTCAAGGAAACTCAGTTTTCACACTCTATGCTTAGTGCCCTTTGTATGGCTAGGACTGAAATGAACCTGGTAGAGCATCCCACACAAACGAATGCTCCACATGCGGGTTTCACATGCCACCAACTCCACATTCACAGGCAACTTCAGCGCCACAGCCGTTTTCCGATAGCCCTCAATGCAAAGGCTCGAGACGCAAATATTAGTGTGAGAGTTAATTCAATCAAGGAAACACTGCATGTTGGTGAAGGGCATATTGAAGAAGGATCAGCCGAGTGGTTCTTGTGGGAGAACAACTCCATTTGGCTCACTAACTTCACACACCATCAGGCTTCCAAGCAGCTCTCAAGGAAACTCAGTTTTCACACTCTATGCTTAGTGCCCTTTGTATGGCTAGGACTGAAATGAACCTGGTAGAGCATCCCACACAAACGAATGCTCCACATGCGGGTTTCACATGCCACCAACTCCACATTCACAGGCAACTTCAGCGCCACAGCCGTTTTCAGATAGCCCTCAATGCAAAGGCTCTAGACGCAAATATTGGTGTGAGAGCTAATTCAATCAAGGAAACACTGCATGTTGGTGAAGGGCATATTGAAGAAGGATCAGCCGAGTGGTTCTTGTGGGAGAACAACTCCATTTGGCTCACTAACTTCACACACCATCAGGCTTCCAAGCAGCTCTCAAGGAAACTCAGTTTTCACACTCTATGCTTAGTGCCCTTTGAGTGCATTATCTAGGAATGAACCTGGTAGAGCATCCCACACAAACGAATGCTCCACATGCGGGTTTCACATGCCACCAACTCCACATTCACAGGCAACTTCAGCGCCACAGCCGTTTTCAGATAGCCCTCAATGCAAAGGCTCTAGACGCAAATATTGGTGTGAGAGCTAATTCAATCAAGGAAACACTGCATGTTGGTGAAGGGCATATTGAAGAAGGATCAGCCGAGTGGTTCTTGTGGGAGAACAACTCCATTTGGCTCACTAACTTCACACACCATCAGGCTTCCAAGCAGCTCTCAAGGAAACTCAGTTTTCACACTCTATGCTTAGTGCCCTTTGTATGGCTAGGACTGAAATGAACCTGGTAGAGCATCCCACACAAACAAATGCTCCACATGCGGGTTTCACATGCCACCAACTCCACATTCACAGGCAACTTCAGCGCCACAGCCGTTTTCAGATAGCCCTCAATGCAAAGGCTCTAGACGCAAATATTGGTGTGAGAGCTAATTCAATCAAGGAAACACTGCATGTTGGTGAAGGGCATATTGAAGAAGGATCAGCCAAGTGGTTCTTGTGGGAGAACAACTCCATTTGGCTCACTAACTTCACACACCATCAGGCTTCCAAGCAGCTCTCAAGGAAACTCAGTTTTCACACTCTATGCTTAGTGCCCTTTGTATGGCTAGGACTGAAATGAACCTGGTAGAGCATCCCACACAAACGAATGCTCCACATGCGGGTTTCACATGCCACCAACTCCACATTCACAGGCAACTTCAGCGCCACAGCCGTTTTCAGATAGCCCTCAATGCAAAGGCTCTAGACACAAATATTGGTGTGAGAGCTAATTCAATCAAGGAAACACTGCATGTTGGTGAAGGGCATATTGAAGAAGGATCAGCCGAGTGGTTCTTGTGGGAGAACAACTCCATTTGGCTCACTAACTTCACACACCATCAGGCTTCCAAGCAGCTCTCAAGGAAACTCAGTTTTCACACTCTATGCTTAGTGCCCTTTGTATGGCTAGGACTGAAATGAACCTGGTAGAGCATCCCACACAAACGAATGCTCCACATACGGGTTTCACATGCCACCAACTCCACCTTCACAGGCAACTTCAGCGCCACAGCCGTTTTCAGATAGCCCTCAATGCAAAGGCTCTAGACGCAAATATTGGTGTGAGAGCTAATTCAATCAAGGAAACACTGCATGTTGGTGAAGGGCATATTGAAGAAGGATCAGACGAGTGGTTCTTGTGGGAGAACAACTCCATTTGGCTCACTAACTTCACACACCATCAGGCTTCCAAGCAGCTCTCAAGGAAACTCAGTTTTCACACTCTACGCTTAGTGCCCTTTGTATGGCTAGGACTGAAATGAACCTGGTAGAGCATCCCACACAAACGAATGCTCCACATGCGGGTTTCACATGCCAGCAACTCCACATTCACAGGCAACTTCAGCGCCACAGCCGTTTTCAGATAGCCCTCAATGCAAAGGCTCTAGACGCAAATATTGGTGTGAGAGCTAATTCAATCAAGGAAACACTGCATGTTGGTGAAGGGCATATTGAAGAAGGATCAGACAAGTGGTTCTTGTGGCAGAACAACTCCATTTGGCTCACTAACTTCACACACCATCAGGCTTCCAAGCAGCTCTCAAGGAAACTCAGTTTTCACACTCTATGCTTAGTGCCCTTGGAGTGCATTATCTAGGAATGAACCTGGTAGAGCATCCCACACAAACGAATGCTCCACATGCGGGTTTCACATGCCACCAACTCCACATTCACAGGCAACTTCAGCGCCACAGCCGTTTTCAGATAGCCCTCAATGCAAAGGCTCTAGACGCAAATATTGGTGTGAGAGCTAATTCAATCAAGGAAACACTGCATGTTGGTGAAGGGCATATTGAAGAAGGATCAGCCGAGTGGTTCTTGTGGGAGAACAACTCCATTTGGCTCACTAACTTCACACACCATCAGGCTTCCAAGCAGCTCTCAAGGAAACTCAGTTTTCACACTCTATGCTTAGGACCCTTTGTATGGCTAGGACTGAAATGAACCTGGTAGAGCATCCCACACAAACGAATGCTCCACATGCGGGTTTCACATGCCACCAACTCCACATTCACTGGCAACTTCAGCGCCACAGCCGTTTTCAGATAGCCCTCAATGCAAAGGCTCTAGACGCAAATATTGGTGTGAGAGCTAATTCAATCAAGGAAACACTGCATGTTGGTGAAGGGCATATTGAAGAAGGATCAGCCGAGTGGTTCTTGTGGGAGAACAACTCCATTTGGCTCACTAACTTCACACACCATCAGGCTTCCAAGCAGCTCTCAAGGAAACTCAGTTTTCACACTCTATGCTTAGTGCCCTTTGTGTGCCTAGGACTGAAATGAAGCTTGGTCAGCATCCCACACAAACGAATGCTCCACATGCGGGTTTCACATGCCACCAACTCCACATTCACAGGCAACTTCAGCGCCACAGCCGTTTTCAGATAGCCCTCAATGCAAAGGCTCTAGACGCAAATATTGGTGTGAGAGCTAATTCAATCAAGGAAACACTGCATGTTGGTGAAGGGCATATTGAAGAAGGATCAGCCGAGTGGTTCTTGTGGGAGAACAACTCCATTTGGCTCACTAACTTCACACACCATCAGGCTTCCAAGCAGCTCTCAAGGAAACTCAGTTTTCACACTCTATGCTTAGTGCCCTTTGAGTGCATTATCTAGGAATGAACCTGGTAGAGCATCCCACACAAACGAATGCTCCACATGCGGGTTTCACATGCCACCAACTCCACATTCACAGGCAACTTCAGCGCCACAGCCGTTTTCAGATAGCCCTCAATGCAAAGGCTCTAGACGCAAATATTGGTGTGAGAGCTAATTCAATCAAGGAAACACTGCATGTTGGTGAAGGGCATATTGAAGAAGGATCAGCCAAGTGGTTCTTGTGGGAGAACAACTCCATTTGGCTCACTAACTTCACACACCATCAGGCTTCCAAGCAGCTCTCAAGGAAACTCAGTTTTCACACTCTATGCTTAGTGCCCTTTGAGTGCATTATCTAGGAATGAACCTTGTAGAGCATCCCACACAAACGAATGCTCCACATGCGGGTTTCACATGCCACCAACTCCACATTCACAGGCAACTTCAGCGCCACAGCCGTTTTCAGATAGCCCTCAATGCAAAGGCTCTAGACGCAAATATTGGTGTGAGAGCTACTTCAATCAAGGAAACACTGCATGTCGGTGAAGGACATATTGAAGAAGGATCAGCCGAGTGGTTCTTGTGGGAGAACAACTCCATTTGGCTCACTAACTTCACACACCATCAGGCTTCCAAGCAGCTCTCAAGGAAACTCAGTTTTCACACTCTATGCTTAGTGCCCTTTGTATGGCTAGGACTGAAATGAACCTGGTAGAGCATCCCACACAAACGAATGCTCCACATGCGGGTTTCACATGCCACCAACTCCACATTCACAGGCAACTTCAGCGCCACAGCCGTTTTCAGATAGCCCTCAATGCAAAGGCTCTAGACGCAAATATTGGTGTGAGAGCTAATTCAATCAAGGAAACACTGCATGTTGGTGAAGGGCATATTGAAGAAGGATCAGCCAAGTGGTTCTTGTGGCAGAACAACTCCATTTGGCTCACTAACTTCACACACCATCAGGCTTCCAAGCAGCTCTCAAGGAAACTCAGTTTTCACACTCTATGCTTAGTGCCCTTTGAGTGCATTATCTAGGAATGAACCTGGTAGAGCATCCCACACAAACGAATGCTCCACATGCGGGTTTCACATGCCACCAACTCCACATTCACAGGCAACTTCAGCGCCACAGCCGTTTTCAGATAGCCCTCAATGCAAAGGCTCTAGACACAAATATTGGTGTGAGAGCTAATTCAATCAAGGAAACACTGCATGTTGGTGAAGGGCATATTGAAGAAGGATCAGCCGAGTGGTTCTTGTGGGAGAACAACTCCATTTGGCTCACTAACTTCACACACCATCAGGCTTCCAAGCAGCTCTCAAGGAAACTCAGTTTTCACACTCTATGCTTAGTGCCCTTTGTATGGCTAGGACTGAAATGAACCTGGTAGAGCATCCCACACAAACGAATGCTCCACATACGGGTTTCACATGCCACCAACTCCACCTTCACAGGCAACTTCAGCGCCACAGCCGTTTTCAGATAGCCCTCAATGCAAAGGCTCTAGACGCAAATATTGGTGTGAGAGCTAATTCAATCAAGGAAACACTGCATGTTGGTGAAGGGCATATTGAAGAAGGATCAGACGAGTGGTTCTTGTGGGAGAACAACTCCATTTGGCTCACTAACTTCACACACCATCAGGCTTCCAAGCAGCTCTCAAGGAAACTCAGTTTTCACACTCTACGCTTAGTGCCCTTTGTATGGCTAGGACTGAAATGAACCTGGTAGAGCATCCCACACAAACGAATGCTCCACATGCGGGTTTCACATGCCAGCAACTCCACATTCACAGGCAACTTCAGCGCCACAGCCGTTTTCAGATAGCCCTCAATGCAAAGGCTCTAGACGCAAATATTGGTGTGAGAGCTAATTCAATCAAGGAAACACTGCATGTTGGTGAAGGGCATATTGAAGAAGGATCAGACAAGTGGTTCTTGTGGCAGAACAACTCCATTTGGCTCACTAACTTCACACACCATCAGGCTTCCAAGCAGCTCTCAAGGAAACTCAGTTTTCACACTCTATGCTTAGTGCCCTTGGAGTGCATTATCTAGGAATGAACCTGGTAGAGCATCCCACACAAACGAATGCTCCACATGCGGGTTTCACATGCCACCAACTCCACATTCACAGGCAACTTCAGCGCCACAGCCGTTTTCAGATAGCCCTCAATGCAAAGGCTCTAGACGCAAATATTGGTGTGAGAGCTAATTCAATCAAGGAAACACTGCATGTTGGTGAAGGGCATATTGAAGAAGGATCAGCCGAGTGGTTCTTGTGGGAGAACAACTCCATTTGGCTCACTAACTTCACACACCATCAGGCTTCCAAGCAGCTCTCAAGGAAACTCAGTTTTCACACTCTATGCTTAGGACCCTTTGTATGGCTAGGACTGAAATGAACCTGGTAGAGCATCCCACACAAACGAATGCTCCACATGCGGGTTTCACATGCCACCAACTCCACATTCACTGGCAACTTCAGCGCCACAGCCGTTTTCAGATAGCCCTCAATGCAAAGGCTCTAGACGCAAATATTGGTGTGAGAGCTAATTCAATCAAGGAAACACTGCATGTTGGTGAAGGGCATATTGAAGAAGGATCAGCCGAGTGGTTCTTGTGGGAGAACAACTCCATTTGGCTCACTAACTTCACACACCATCAGGCTTCCAAGCAGCTCTCAAGGAAACTCAGTTTTCACACTCTATGCTTAGTGCCCTTTGTGTGCCTAGGACTGAAATGAAGCTTGGTCAGCATCCCACACAAACGAATGCTCCACATGCGGGTTTCACATGCCACCAACTCCACATTCACAGGCAACTTCAGCGCCACAGCCGTTTTCAGATAGCCCTCAATGCAAAGGCTCTAGACGCAAATATTGGTGTGAGAGCTAATTCAATCAAGGAAACACTGCATGTTGGTGAAGGGCATATTGAAGAAGGATCAGCCGAGTGGTTCTTGTGGGAGAACAACTCCATTTGGCTCACTAACTTCACACACCATCAGGCTTCCAAGCAGCTCTCAAGGAAACTCAGTTTTCACACTCTATGCTTAGTGCCCTTTGAGTGCATTATCTAGGAATGAACCTGGTAGAGCATCCCACACAAACGAATGCTCCACATGCGGGTTTCACATGCCACCAACTCCACATTCACAGGCAACTTCAGCGCCACAGCCGTTTTCAGATAGCCCTCAATGCAAAGGCTCTAGACGCAAATATTGGTGTGAGAGCTAATTCAATCAAGGAAACACTGCATGTTGGTGAAGGGCATATTGAAGAAGGATCAGCCAAGTGGTTCTTGTGGGAGAACAACTCCATTTGGCTCACTAACTTCACACACCATCAGGCTTCCAAGCAGCTCTCAAGGAAACTCAGTTTTCACACTCTATGCTTAGTGCCCTTTGAGTGCATTATCTAGGAATGAACCTTGTAGAGCATCCCACACAAACGAATGCTCCACATGCGGGTTTCACATGCCACCAACTCCACATTCACAGGCAACTTCAGCGCCACAGCCGTTTTCAGATAGCCCTCAATGCAAAGGCTCTAGACGCAAATATTGGTGTGAGAGCTACTTCAATCAAGGAAACACTGCATGTCGGTGAAGGACATATTGAAGAAGGATCAGCCGAGTGGTTCTTGTGGGAGAACAACTCCATTTGGCTCACTAACTTCACACACCATCAGGCTTCCAAGCAGCTCTCAAGGAAACTCAGTTTTCACACTCTATGCTTAGTGCCCTTTGTATGGCTAGGACTGAAATGAACCTGGTAGAGCATCCCACACAAACGAATGCTCCACATGCGGGTTTCACATGCCACCAACTCCACATTCACAGGCAACTTCAGCGCCACAGCCGTTTTCAGATAGCCCTCAATGCAAAGGCTCTAGACGCAAATATTGGTGTGAGAGCTAATTCAATCAAGGAAACACTGCATGTTGGTGAAGGGCATATTGAAGAAGGATCAGCCAAGTGGTTCTTGTGGCAGAACAACTCCATTTGGCTCACTAACTTCACACACCATCAGGCTTCCAAGCAGCTCTCAAGGAAACTCAGTTTTCACACTCTATGCTTAGTGCCCTTTGAGTGCATTATCTAGGAATGAACCTGGTAGAGCATCCCACACAAACGAATGCTCCACATGCGGGTTTCACATGCCACCAACTCCACATTCACAGGCAACTTCAGCGCCACAGCCGTTTTCAGATAGCCCTCAATGCAAAGGCTCTAGACGCAAATATTGGTGTGAGAGCTAATTCAATCAAGGAAACACTGCATGTTGGTGAAGGGCATATTGAAGAAGGATCAGCCGAGTGGTTCTTGTGGGAGAACAACTCCATTTGGCTCACTAACTTCACACACCATCAGGCTTCCAAGCAGCTCTCAAGGAAACTCAGTTTTCACACTCTATGCTTAGTGCCCTTTGAGTGCATTATCTAGGAATGAACCTGGTAGAGCATCCCACACAAACGAATGCTCCACATGCGGGTTTCACATGCCACCAACTCCACATTCACAGGCAACTTCAGCGCCACAGCCGTTTTCAGATAGCCCTCAATGCAAAGGCTCTAGACGCAAATATTGGTGTGAGAGCTAATTCAATCAAGGAAACACTGCATGTTGGTGAAGGGCATATTGAAGAAGGATCAGCCAAGTGGTTCTTGTGGGAGAACAACTCCATTTGGCTCACTAACTTCACACACCATCAGGCTTCCAAGCAGCTCTCAAGGAAACTCAGTTTTCACATTCTATGATTAGTGCCCTTTGAGTGCATTATCTAGGAATGAACCTGGTAGAGCATCCCACACAAACGAATGCTCCACATGCGGGTTTCACATGCGACCAACTCCACATTCACAGGCAACTTCAGCGCCACAGCCGTTTTCAGATAGCCCTCAATGCAAAGGCTCTAGACGCAAATATTAGTGTGAGAGCTAATTCAATCAAGGAAACACTGCATGTTGGTGAAGGGCATATTGAAGAAGGATCAGCCGAGTGGTTCTTGTGGGAGAACAACTCCATTTGGCTCACTAACTTCACACACCATCAGGCTTCCAAGCAGCTCTCAAGGAAACTCAGTTTTCACACTCTATGCTTAGTGCCCTTTCTTTGGCTACGACTGAAATGAACCTGGTAGAGCATCCCACACAAACGAATGCTCCACATGCGGGTTTCACATGCCACCAACTCCACATTCACAGGCAACTTCAGCGCCACAGCCGTTTTCAGATAGCCCTCAATGCAAAGGCTCTAGACGCAAATATTGGTGTGAGAGCTAATTCAATCAAGGAAACACTGCATGTTGGTGAAGGGCATATTGAAGAAGGATCAGACGAGTGGTTCTTGTGGGAGAACAACTCCATTTGGCTCACTAACTTCACACACCATCAGGCTTCCAAGCAGCTCTCAAGGAAACTCAGTTTTCACACTCTATGCTTAGTGCCCTTAGTATGACTAGGACTGAAATGAACCTGGTAGAGCATCCCACACAAACGAATGCTCCACATGCGGGTTTCACATGCCACCAACTCCATATTCACAGGCAACTTCAGCGCCACAGCCGTTTTCAGATAGCCCTCAATGCAAAGGCTCTAGACGCAAATATTGGTGTGAGAGCTAATTCAATCAAGGAAACACTGCATGTTGGTGAAGGGCATATTGAAGAAGGATCAGCCGAGTGGTTCTTGTGGGAGAACAACTCCATTTGGCTCACTAACTTCACACACCATCAGGCTTCCAAGCAGCTCTCAAGGAAACTCAGTTTTCACACTCTATGCTTAGTGCCCTTTGAGTGCATTATCTAGGAATGAACCTGGTAGAGCATCCCACACAAACGAATGCTCCACATGCGGGTTTCACATGCCACCAACTCCACATTCACAGGCAACTTCAGCGCCACAGCCGTTTTCAGATAGCCCTCAATGCAAAGGCTCTAGACGCAAATATTGGTGTGAGAGCTAATTCAATCAAGGAAACACTGCATGTTGGTGAAGGGCATATTGAAGAAGGATCAACCGAGTGGTTCTTGTGGGAGAACAACTCCATTTGGCTCACTAACTTCACACACCATCAGGCTTCCAAGCAGCTCTCAAGGAAACTCAGTTTTCACACTCTATGCTTAGTGCCCTTTGAGTGCATTATCTAGGAATGAACCTGGTAGAGCATCCCACACAAACGAATGCTCCACATGCGGGTTTCACATGCCACCAACTCCACATTCACAGGCAACTTCAGCGCCACAGCCGTTTTCAGATAGCCCTCAATGCAAAGGCTCTAGACGCAAATATTGGTGTGAGAGCTAATTCAATCAAGGAAACACTGCATGTTGGTGAAGGGCATATTGAAGAAGGATCAGCCGAGTGGTTCTTGTGGGAGAACAACTCCATTTGGCTCACTAACTTCACACACCATCAGGCTTCCAAGCAGCTCTCAAGGAAACTCAGTTTTCACACTCTATGCTTAGTGCCCTTTGTATGGCTAGGACTGAAATAAACCTGGTAGAGCATCCCACACAAACGAATGCTCCACATGCGGGTTTCACATGCCAGCAACTCCACATTCACAGGCAACTTCAGCGCCACAGCCGTTTTCAGATAGCCCTCAATGCAAAGGCTCTAGACGCAAATATTGGTGTGAGAGCTAATTCAATCAAGGAAACACTGCATGTTGGTGAAGGGCATATTGAAGAAGGATCAGCCGAGTGGTTCTTGTGGGAGAACAACTCCATTTGGCTCACTAACTTCACACACCATCAGGCTTCCAAGCAGCTCTCAAGGAAACTCAGTTTTCACACTCTATGCTTAGTGCCCTTTGAGTGCATTATCTAGGAATGAACCTGGTAGAGCATCCCACACAAACGAATGCTCCACATGCGGGTTTCACATGCCACCAACTCCACATTCACAGCCAACTTCAGCGCCACAGCCGTTTTCAGATAGCCCTCAATGCAAAGGCTCTAGACGCAAATATTGGTGTGAGAGCTAATTCAATCAAGGAAACACTGCATGTTGGTGAAGGGCATATTGAAGAAGGATCAGCCGAGTGGTTCTTGTGGGAGAACAACTCCATTTGGCTCACTAACTTCACACACCATCAGGCTTCCAAGCAGCTCTCAAGGAAACTCAGTTTTCACACTCTATGATTAGTGCCCTTTTAGTGCATTATCTAGGAATGAACCTGGTAGAGCATCCCACACAAACGAATGCTCCACATGCGGGTTTCACATGCCACCAACTCCACATTCACAGGCAACTTCAGCGCCACAGCCGTTTTCAGATGGCCCTCAATGCAAAGGCTCTAGACGCAAATATTGGTGTGAGAGCTAATTCAATCAAGGAAACACTGCATGTTGGTGAAGGGCATATTGAAGAAGGATCAGCCGAGTGGTTCTTGTGGGAGAACAACTCCATTTGGCTCACTAACTTCACACACCATCAGGCTTCCAAGCAGCTCTCAAGGAAACTCAGTTTTCACACTCTATGCTTAGTGCCCTTTGTATGGCTAGGACTGAAATGAACCTGGTAGAGCATCCCACACAAACGAATGCTCCACATGCGGGTTTCACATGCCACCAACTCCACATTCACTGGCAACTTCAGCGCCACAGCCGTTTTCAGATAGCCCTCAATGCAAAGGCTCTAGACGCAAATATTGGTGTGAGAGCTAATTCAATCAAGGAAACACTGCATGTTGGTGAAGGACATATTGAAGAAGGATCAGCCGAGTGGTTCTTGTGGGAGAACAACTCCATTTGGCTCACTAACTTCACACACCATCAGGCTTCCAAGCAGCTCTCAAGGAAACTCAGTTTTCACACTCTATGCTTAGTGCCCTTTGAGTGCATTATCTAGGAATGAACCTGGTAGAGCATCCCACACAAACGAATGCTCCACATGCGGGTTTCACATGCCACCAACTCCACATTCACTGGCAACTTCAGCGCCACAGCCGTTTTCAGATAGCCCTCAATGCAAAGGCTCTAGACGCAAATATTGGTGTGAGAGCTAATTCAATCAAGGAAACACTGCATGTTGGTGAAGGGCATATTGAAGAAGGATCAGCCGAGTGGTTCTTGTGGGAGAACAACTCCATTTGGCTCACTAACTTCACACACCATCAGGCTTCCAAGCAGCTCTCAAGGAAACTCAGTTTTCACACTCTATGCTTAGTGCCCTTTGTGTGCCTAGGACTGAAATGAAGCTTGGTCAGCATCCCACACAAACGAATGCTCCACATGCGGGTTTCACATGCCACCAACTCCACATTCACAGGCAACTTCAGCGCCACAGCCTTTTTCAGATAGCCCTCAATGAAAAGGCTCTAGACGCAAATATTGGTGTGAGAGCTAATTCAATCAAGGAAACACTGCATGTTGGTGAAGGGCATATTGAAGAAGGATCAGCCGAGTGGTTCTTGTGGGAGAACAACTCCATTTGGCTCACTAACTTCACACACCATCAGGCTTCCAAGCAGCTCTCAAGGAAACTCAGTTTTCACACTCTATGCTTAGTGCCCTTTGAGTGCATTATCTAGGAATGAACCTGGTAGAGCATCCCACACAAACGAATGCTCCACATGCGGGTTTCACATGCCACCAACTCCACATTCACAGGCAACTTCAGCGCCACAGCCGTTTTCAGATAGCCCTCAATGCAAAGGCTCTAGACGCAAATATTGGTGTGAGAGCTAATTCAATCAAGGAAACACTGCATGTTGGTGAAGGGCATATTGAAGAAGGATCAGCCGAGTGGTTCTTGTGGGAGAACAACTCCATTTGGCTCACTAACTTCACACACCATCAGGCTTCCAAGCAGCTCTCAAGGAAACTCAGTTTTCACACTCTATGCTTAGTGCCCTTTGTATGGCTAGGACTGAAATGAACCTGGTAGAGCATCCCACACAAACGAATGCTCCACATGCGGGTTTCACATGCCACCAACTCCACATTCACAGGCAACTTCAGCGCCACAGCCGTTTTCAGATAGCCCTCAATGCAAAGGCTCTAGACGCAAATATTGGTGTGAGAGCTAATTCAATCAAGGAAACACTGCATGTTGGTGAAGGGCATATTGAAGAAGGATCAGCCGAGTGGTTCTTGTGGGAGAACAACTCCATTTGGCTCACTAACGTCACACACCATCAGGCTTCCAAGCAGCTCTCAAGGAAACTCAGTTTTCACACTCTATGCTTAGTGCCCTTTGTATGGCTAGGACTGAAATGAACCTGGTAGAGCATCCCACACAAACGAATGCTCCACATGCGGGTTTCACATGCCACCAACTCCACATTCACAGGCAACTTCAGCGCCACAGCCGTTTTCCGATAGCCCTCAATGCAAAGGCTCGAGACGCAAATATTAGTGTGAGAGTTAATTCAATCAAGGAAACACTGCATGTTGGTGAAGGGCATATTGAAGAAGGATCAGCCGAGTGGTTCTTGTGGGAGAACAACTCCATTTGGCTCACTAACTTCACACACCATCAGGCTTCCAAGCAGCTCTCAAGGAAACTCAGTTTTCACACTCTATGCTTAGTGCCCTTTGTATGGCTAGGACTGAAATGAACCTGGTAGAGCATCCCACACAAACGAATGCTCCACATGCGGGTTTCACATGCCAGCAACTCCACATTCACAGGCAACTTCAGCGCCACAGCCGTTTTCAGATAGCCCTCAATGCAAAGGCTCTAGACGCAAATATTGGTGTGAGAGCTAATTCAATCAAGGAAACACTGCATGTTGGTGAAGGGCATATTGAAGAAGGATCAGCCGAGTGGTTCTTGTGGGAGAACAACTCCATTTGGCTCACTAACTTCACACACCATCAGGCTTCCAAGCAGCTCTCAAGGAAACTCAGTTTTCACACTCTATGCTTAGTGCCCTTTGAGTGCATTATCTAGGAATGAACCTGGTAGAGCATCCCACACAAACGAATGCTCCACATGCGGGTTTCACATGCCACCAACTCCACATTCACAGCCAACTTCAGCGCCACAGCCGTTTTCAGATAGCCCTCAATGCAAAGGCTCTAGACGCAAATATTGGTGTGAGAGCTAATTCAATCAAGGAAACACTGCATGTTGGTGAAGGGCATATTGAAGAAGGATCAGCCAAGTGGTTCTTGTGGGAGAACAACTCCATTTGGCTCACTAACTTCACACACCATCAGGCTTCCAAGCAGCTCTCAAGGAAACTCAGTTTTCACACTCTATGCTTAGTGCCCTTTGTATGGCTAGGACTGAAATGAACCTGGTAGAGCATCCCACACAAACGAATGCTCCACATGCGGGTTTCACATGCCACCAACTCCACATTCACAGGCAACTTCAGCGCCACAGCCGTTTTCAGATAGCCCTCAATGCAAAGGCTCTAGACACAAATATTGGTGTGAGAGCTAATTCAATCAAGGAAACACTGCATGTTGGTGAAGGGCATATTGAAGAAGGATCAGCCGAGTGGTTCTTGTGGGAGAACAACTCCATTTGGCTCACTAACTTCACACACCATCAGGCTTCCAAGCAGCTCTCAAGGAAACTCAGTTTTCACACTCTATGCTTAGTGCCCATTGTATGGCTAGGACTGAAATAAACTTGGTAGAGCATCCCACACAAACGAATGCTCCACATGCGGGTTTCACATGCCACCAACTCCACATTCACAGGCAACTTCAGCGCCACAGCCGTTTTCAGATAGCCCTCAATGCAAAGGCTCTAGACGCAAATATTGGTGTGAGAGCTAATTCAATCAAGGAAACACTGCATGTTGGTGAAGGGCATATTGAAGAAGGATCAGCCGAGTGGTTCTTGTGGGAGAACAACTCCATTTGGCTCACTAACTTCACACACCATCAGGCTTCCAAGCAGCTCTCAAGGAAACTCAGTTTTCACACTCTATGCTTAGTGCCCTTTCTTTGGCTAGGACTGAAATGAACCTGGTAGAGCATCCCACACAAACGAATGCTCCACATACGGGTTTCACATGCCACCAACTCCACATTCACAGGCAACTTCAGCGCCACAGCCGTTTTCAGATAGCCCTCAATGCAAAGGCTCTAGACGCAAATATTGGTGTGAGAGCTAATTCAATCAAGGAAACACTGCATGTTGGTGAAGGGCATATTGAAGAAGGATCAGACGAGTGGTTCTTGTGGGAGAACAACTCCATTTGGCTCACTAACTTCACACACCATCAGGCTTCCAAGCAGCTCTCAAGGAAACTCAGTTTTCACACTCTACGCTTAGTGCCCTTTGTATGGCTAGGACTGAAATGAACCTGGTAGAGCATCCCACACAAACGAATGCTCCACATGCGGGTTTCACATGCCACCAACTCCACCTTCACAGGCAACTTCAGCGCCACAGCCGTTTTCAGATAGCCCTCAATGCAAAGGCTCTAGACGCAAATATTGGTGTGAGAGCTAATTCAATCAAGGAAACACTGCATGTTGGTGAAGGGCATATTGAAGAAGGATCAGCCGAGTGGTTCTTGTGGGAGAACAACTCCATTTGGCTCACTAACTTCACACACCATCAGGCTTCCAAGCAGCTCTCAAGGAAACTCAGTTTTCACACTCTACGCTTAGTGCCCTTTGTATGGCTAGGACTGAAATGAACCTGGTAGAGCATCCCACAAAAACGAATGCTCCACATGCGGGTTTCACATGCCACCAACTCCACATTCACAGGCAACTTCAGCGCCACAGCCGTTTTCAGATAGCCCTCAATGCAAAGGCTCTAGACGCAAATATTGGTGTGAGAGCTAATTCAATCAAGGAAACACTGCATGTTGGTGAAGGGCATATTGAAGAAGGATCAGCCAAGTGGTTCTTGTGGCAGAACAACTCCATTTGGCTCACTAACTTCACACACCATCAGGCTTCCAAGCAGCTCTCAAGGAAACTCAGTTTTCACACTCTATGCTTAGTGCCCTTTGAGTGCATTATCTAGGAATGAACCTTGTAGAGCATCCCACACAAACGAATGCTCCACATGCGGGTTTCACATGCCACCAACTCCACATTCACAGGCAACTTCAGCGCCACAGCCGTTTTCAGATAGAACTCAATGCAAAGGCTCTAGACGCAAATATTGGTGTGAGAGCTAATTCAATCAAGGAAACACTGCATGTTGGTGAAGGGCATATTGAAGAAGGATCAGCCGAGTGGTTCTTGTGGGAGAACAACTCCATTTGGCTCACTAACTTCACACACCATCAGGCTTCCAAGCAGCTCTCAAGGAAACTCAGTTTTCACACTCTATGCTTAGGGCCCTTTGTATGGCTAGGACTGAAATGAACCTGGTAGAGCATCCCACACAAACGAATGCTCCACATGCGGGTTTCACATGCCACCAACTCCACATTCACAGGCAACTTCAGCGCCACAGCCGTTTTCAGATAGCCCTCAATGCAAAGGCTCTAGACGCAAATATTGGTGTGAGAGCTAATTCAATCAAGGAAACACTGCATGTTGGTGAAGGGCATATTGAAGAAGGATCAGCCGAGTGGTTCTTGTGGGAGAACAACTCCATTTGGCTCACTAACTTCACACACCATCAGGCTTCCAAGCAGCTCTCAAGGAAACTCAGTTTTCACACTATATGCTTAGTGCCCTTTGTGTGCCTAGGACTGAAATGAAGCTTGGTCAGCATCCCACACAAACGAATGCTCCACATGCGGGTTTCACATGCCACCAACTCCACATTCACAGGCAACTTCAGCGCCACAGCCGTTTTCAGATAGCCCTCAATGCAAAGGCTCTAGACGCAAATATTGGTGTGAGAGCTAATTCAATCAAGGAAACACTGCATGTTGGTGAAGGGCATATTGAAGAAGGATCAGCCGAGTGGTTCTTGTGGGAGAACAACTCCATTTGGCTCACTAACTTCACACACCATCAGGCTTCCAAGCAGCTCTCAAGGAAACTCAGTTTTCACACTCTATGCTTAGTGCCCTTTGAGTGCATTATCTAGGAATGAACCTGGTAGAGCATCCCACACAAACGAATGCTCCACATGCGGGTTTCACATGCCACCAACTCCACATTCACAGGCAACTTCAGCGCCACAGCCGTTTTCAGATAGCCCTCAATGCAAAGGCTCTAGACGCAAATATTGGTGTGAGAGCTAATTCAATCAAGGAAACACTGCATGTTGGTGAAGGGCATATTGAAGAAGGATCAGCCAAGTGGTTCTTGTGGGAGAACAACTCCATTTGGCTCACTAACTTCACACACCATCAGGCTTCCAAGCAGCTCTCAAGGAAACTCAGTTTTCACACTCTATGCTTAGTGCCCTTTGAGTGCATTATCTAGGAATGAACCTTGTAGAGCATCCCACACAAACGAATGCTCCACATGCGGGTTTCACATGCCACCAACTCCACATTCACAGGCAACTTCAGCGCCACAGCCGTTTTCAGATAGCCCTCAAAGCAAAGGCTCTAGACGCAAATATTGGTGTGAGAGCTAATTCAATCAAGGAAACACTGCATGTTGGTGAAGGACATATTGAAGAAGGATCAACCGAGTGGTTCTTGTGGGAGAACAACTCCATTTGGCTCACTAACTTCACACACCATCAGGCTTCCAAGCAGCTCTCAAGGAAACTCAGTTTTCACACTCTATGCTTAGTGCCCTTTGTATGGCTAGGACTGAAATGAACCTGGTAGAGCATCCCACACAAACGAATGCTCCACATGCGGGTTTCACATGCCACCAACTCCACATTCACAGGCAACTTCAGCGCCACAGCCGTTTTCAGATAGCCCTCAATGCAAAGGCTCTAGACGCAAATATTGGTGTGAGAGCTAATTCAATCAAGGAAACACTGCATGTTGGTGAAGGGCATATTGAAGAAGGATCAGCCGAGTGGTTCTTGTGGGAGAACAACTCCATTTGGCTCACTAACTTCACACACCATCAGGCTTCCAAGCAGCTCTCAAGGAAACTCAGTTTTCACACTCTATGCTTAGTGCCCTTTGAGTGCATTATCTAGGAATGAACCTGGTAGAGCATCCCACACAAACGAATGCTCCACATGCGGGTTTCACATGCCACCAACTCCACATTCACAGGCAACTTCAGCGCCACAGCCGTTTTCAGATAGCCCTCAATGCAAAGGCTCTAGACGCAAATATTGGTGTGAGAGCTAATTCAATCAAGGAAACACTGCATGTTGGTGAAGGGCATATTGAAGAAGGATCAGCCAAGTGGTTCTTGTGGGAGAACAACTCCATTTGGCTCACTAACTTCACACACCATCAGGCTTCCAAGCAGCTCTCAAGGAAACTCAGTTTTCACACTCTATGATTAGTGCCCTTTAAGTGCCTAGGACTGAAATGAAGCTTGGTCAGCATCCCACACAAACGAATGCTCCACATGCGGGTTTCACATGCCACCAACTCCACATTCACAGGCAACTTCAGCGCCACAGCCTTTTTCAGATAGCCCTCAATGAAAAGGCTCTAGACGCAAATATTGGTGTGAGAGCTAATTCAATCAAGGAAACACTGCATGTTGGTGAAGGGCATATTGAAGAAGGATCAGCCGAGTGGTTCTTGTGGGAGAACAACTCCATTTGGCTCACTAACTTCACACACCATCAGGCTTCCAAGCAGCTCTCAAGGAAACTCAGTTTTCACACTCTATGCTTAGTGCCCTTTGAGTTCATTATCTAGGAATGGACCTGGTAGAGCATCCCACACAAACGAATGCTCCACATGCGGGTTTCACATGCCACCAACTCCACATTCACAGGCAACTTCAGCGCCACAGCCGTTTTCAGATAGCCCTCAATGCAAAGGCTCTAGACGCAAATATTGGTGTGAGAGCTAATTCAATCAAGGAAACACTGCATGTTGGTGAAGGGCATATTGAAGAAGGATCAGCCGAGTGGTTCTTGTGGGAGAACAACTCCATTTGGCTCACTAACTTCACACACCATCAGGCTTCCAAGCAGCTCTCAAGGAAACTCAGTTTTCACACTCTATGCTTAGTGCCCTTTGTATGGCTAGGACTGAAATGAACCTGGTAGAGCATCCCACACAAACGAATGCTCCACATGCGGGTTTCACATGCCACCAACTCCACATTCACAGGCAACTTCAGCGCCACAGCCGTTTTCAGATAGCCCTCAATGCAAAGGCTCTAGACGCAAATATTGGTGTGAGAGCTAATTCAATCAAGGAAACACTGCATGTTGGTGAAGGGCATATTGAAGAAGGATCAGCCGAGTGGTTCTTGTGGGAGAACAACTCCATTTGGCTCACTAACTTCACACACCATCAGGCTTCCAAGCAGCTCTCAAGGAAACTCAGTTTTCACACTCTATGCTTAGTGCCCTTTGAGTGCATTATCTAGGAATGAACCTGGTAGAGCATCCCACACAAACGAATGCTCCACATGCGGGTTTCACATGCCACCAACTCCACATTCACAGGCAACTTCAGCGCCACAGCCGTTTTCAGATAGCCCTCAATGCAAAGGCTCTAGACGCAAATATTGGTGTGAGAGCTAATTCAATCAAGGAAACACTGCATGTTGGTGAAGGGCATATTGAAGAAGGATCAGCCAAGTGGTTCTTGTGGGAGAACAACTCCATTTGGCTCACTAACTTCACACACCATCAGGCTTCCAAGCAGCTCTCAAGGAAACTCAGTTTTCACACTCTATGATTAGTGCCCTTTGTGTGCCTAGGACTGAAATGAAGCTTGGTCAGCATCCCACACAAACGAATGCTCCACATGCGGGTTTCACATGCCACCAACTCCACATTCACAGGCAACTTCAGCGCCACAGCCTTTTTCAGATAGCCCTCAATGAAAAGGCTCTAGACGCAAATATTGGTGTGAGAGCTAATTCAATCAAGGAAACACTGCATGTTGGTGAAGGGCATATTGAAGAAGGATCAGCCGAGTGGTTCTTGTGGGAGAACAACTCCATTTGGCTCACTAACTTCACACACCATCAGGCTTCCAAGCAGCTCTCAAGGAAACTCAGTTTTCACACTCTATGCTTAGTGCCCTTTGAGTGCATTATCTAGGAATGGACCTGGTAGAGCATCCCACACAAACGAATGCTCCACATGCGGGTTTCACATGCCACCAACTCCACATTCACAGGCAACTTCAGCGCCACAGCCGTTTTCAGATAGCCCTCAATGCAAAGGCTCTAGACGCAAATATTGGTGTGAGAGCTAATTCAATCAAGGAAACACTGCATGTTGGTGAAGGGCATATTGAAGAAGGATCAGCCGAGTGGTTCTTGTGGGAGAACAACTCCATTTGGCTCACTAACTTCACACACCATCAGGCTTCCAAGCAGCTCTCAAGGAAACTCAGTTTTCACACTCTATGCTTAGTGCCCTTTGTATGGCTAGGACTGAAATGAACCTGGTAGAGCATCCCACACAAACGAATGCTCCACATGCGGGTTTCACATGCCACCAACTCCACATTCACAGGCAACTTCAGCGCCACAGCCGTTTTCAGATAGCCCTCAATGCAAAGGCTCTAGACGCAAATATTGGTGTGAGAGCTAATTCAATCAAGGAAACACTGCATGTTGGTGAAGGGCATATTGAAGAAGGATCAGCCGAGTGGTTCTTGTGGGAGAACAACTCCATTTGGCTCACTAACGTCACACACCATCAGGCTTCCAAGCAGCTCTCAAGGAAACTCAGTTTTCACACTCTATGCTTAGTGCCCTTTGTATGGCTAGGACTGAAATGAACCTGGTAGAGCATCCCACACAAACGAATGCTCCACATGCGGGTTTCACATGCCACCAACTCCACATTCACAGGCAACTTCTGCGCCACAGCCGTTTTCCGATAGCCCTCAATGCAAAGGCTCGAGACGCAAATATTAGTGTGAGAGTTAATTCAATCAAGGAAACACTGCATGTTGGTGAAGGGCATATTGAAGAAGGATCAGCCGAGTGGTTCTTGTGGGAGAACAACTCCATTTGGCTCACTAACTTCACACACCATCAGGCTTCCAAGCAGCTCTCAAGGAAACTCAGTTTTCACACTCTATGCTTAGTGCCCTTTGTATGGCTAGGACTGAAATGAACCTGGTAGAGCATCCCACACAAACGAATGCTCCACATGCGGGTTTCACATGCCAGCAACTCCACATTCACAGGCAACTTCAGCACCACAGCCGTTTTCAGATAGCCCTCAATGCAAAGGCTCTAGACGCAAATATTGGTGTGAGAGCTAATTCAATCAAGGAAACACTGCATGTTGGTGAAGGGCATATTGAAGAAGGATCAGCCGAGTGGTTCTTGTGGGAGAACAACTCCATTTGGCTCACTAACTTCACACACCATCAGGCTTCCAAGCAGCTCTCAAGGAAACTCAGTTTTCACACTCTATGCTTAGTGCCCTTTGAGTGCATTATCTAGGAATGAACCTGGTAGAGCATCCCACACAAACGAATGCTCCACATGCGGGTTTCACATGCCACCAACTCCACATTCACAGCCAACTTCAGCGCCACAGCCGTTTTCAGATAGCCCTCAATGCAAAGGCTCTAGACGCAAATATTGGTGTGAGAGCTAATTCAATCAAGGAAACACTGCATGTTGGTGAAGGGCATATTGAAGAAGGATCAGCCAAGTGGTTCTTGTGGGAGAACAACTCCATTTGGCTCACTAACTTCACACACCATCAGGCTTCCAAGCAGCTCTCAAGGAAACTCAGTTTTCACACTCTATGCTTAGTGCCCTTTGTATGGCTAGGACTGAAATGAACCTGGTAGAGCATCCCACACAAACGAATGCTCCACATGCGGGTTTCACATGCCACCAACTCCACATTCACAGGCAACTTCAGCGCCACAGCCGTTTTCAGATAGCCCTCAATGCAAAGGCTCTAGACACAAATATTGGTGTGAGAGCTAATTCAATCAAGGAAACACTGCATGTTGGTGAAGGGCATATTGAAGAAGGATCAGCCGAGTGGTTCTTGTGGGAGAACAACTCCATTTGGCTCACTAACTTCACACACCATCAGGCTTCCAAGCAGCTCTCAAGGAAACTCAGTTTTCACACTCTATGCTTAGTGCCCATTGTATGGCTAGGACTGAAATAAACTTGGTAGAGCATCCCACACAAACGAATGCTCCACATGCGGGTTTCACATGCCAGCAACTCCACATTCACAGGCAACTTCAGCGCCACAGCCGTTTTCAGATAGCCCTCAATGCAAAGGCTCTAGACGCAAATATTGGTGTGAGAGCTAATTCAATCAAGGAAACACTGCATGTTGGTGAAGGGCATATTGAAGAAGGATCAGCCGAGTGGTTCTTGTGGGAGAACAACTCCATTTGGCTCACTAACTTCACACACCATCAGGCTTCCAAGCAGCTCTCAAGGAAACTCAGTTTTCACACTCTATGCTTAGTGCCCTTTCTTTGGCTACGACTGAAATGAACCTGGTAGAGCATCCCACACAAACGAATGCTCCACATACGGGTTTCACATGCCACCAACTCCACATTCACAGGCAACTTCAGCGCCACAGCCGTTTTCAGATAGCCCTCAATGCAAAGGCTCTAGACGCAAATATTGGTGTGAGAGCTAATTCAATCAAGGAAACACTGCATGTTGGTGAAGGGCATATTGAAGAAGGATCAGACGAGTGGTTCTTGTGGGAGAACAACTCCATTTGGCTCACTAACTTCACACACCATCAGGCTTCCAAGCAGCTCTCAAGGAAACTCAGTTTTCACACTCTACGCTTAGTGCCCTTTGTATGGCTAGGACTGAAATGAACCTGGTAGAGCATCCCACACAAACGAATGCTCCACATGCGGGTTTCACATGCCACCAACTCCACCTTCACAGGCAACTTCAGCGCCACAGCCGTTTTCAGATAGCCCTCAATGCAAAGGCTCTAGACGCAAATATTGGTGTGAGAGCTAATTCAATCAAGGAAACACTGCATGTTGGTGAAGGGCATATTGAAGAAGGATCAGCCGAGTGGTTCTTGTGGGAGAACAACTCCATTTGGCTCACTAACTTCACACACCATCAGGCTTCCAAGCAGCTCTCAAGGAAACTCAGTTTTCACACTCTACGCTTAGTGCCCTTTGTATGGCTAAGACTGAAATGAACCTGGTAGAGCATCCCACACAAACGAATGCTCCACATGTGGGTTTCACATGCCACCAACTCCACATTCACAGGCAACTTCAGCGCCACAGCCGTTTTCAGATAGCCCTCAATGCAAAGGCTCTAGACGCAAATATTGGTGTGAGAGCTAATTCAATCAAGGAAACACTGCATGTTGGTGAAGGGCATATTGAAGAAGGATCAGCCAAGTGGTTCTTGTGGCAGAACAACTCCATTTGGCTCACTAACTTCACACACCATCAGGCTTCCAAGCAGCTCTCAAGGAAACTCAGTTTTCACACTCTATGCTTAGTGCCCTTTGAGTGCATTATCTAGGAATGAACCTGGTAGAGCATCCCACACAAACGAATGCTCCACATGCGGGTTTCACATGCCACCAACTCCACATTCACAGCCAACTTCAGCGCCACAGCCGTTTTCAGATAGCCCTCAATGCAAAGGCTCTAGACGCAAATATTGGTGTGAGAGCTAATTCAATCAAGGAAACACTGCATGTTGGTGAAGGGCATATTGAAGAAGGATCAGCCGAGTGGTTCTTGTGGGAGAACAACTCCATTTGGCTCACTAACTTCACACACCATCAGGCTTCCAAGCAGCTCTCAAGGAAACTCAGTTTTCACACTCTATGATTAGTGCCCTTTGTGTGCCTAGGACTGAAATGAACCTGGTAGAGCATCCCACACAAACGAATGCTCCACATGCGGGTTTCACATGCCAGCAACTCCACATTCACAGGCAACTTCAGCGCCACAGCCGTTTTCAGATAGCCCTCAATGCAAAGGCTCTAGACGCAAATATTGGTGTGAGAGCTAATTCAATCAAGGAAACACTGCATGTTGGTGAAGGGCATATTGAAGAAGGATCAGCCGAGTGGTTCTTGTGGGAGAACAACTCCATTTGGCTCACTAACTTCACACACCATCAGGCTTCCAAGCAGCTCTCAAGGAAACTCAGTTTTCACACTCTATGCTTAGTGCCCTTTGAGTGCATTATCTAGGAATGAACCTGGTAGAGCATCCCACACAAACGAATGCTCCACATGCGGGTTTCACATGCCACCAACTCCACATTCACAGGCAACTTCAGCGCCACAGCCGTTTTCAGATAGCCCTCAATGCAAAGGCTCTAGACGCAAATATTGGTGTGAGAGCTAATTCAATCAAGGAAACACTGCATGTTGGTGAAGGGCATATTGAAGAAGGATCAGCCAAGTGGTTCTTGTGGGAGAACAACTCCATTTGGCTCACTAACTTCACACACCATCAGGCTTCCAAGCAGCTCTCAAGGAAACTCAGTTTTCACACTCTATGCTTAGTGCCCTTTGTATGGCTAGGACTGAAATGAACCTGGTAGAGCATCCCACACAAACGAATGCTCCACATGCGGGTTTCACATGCCACCAACTCCACATTCACAGGCAACTTCAGCGCCACAGCCGTTTTCAGATAGCCCTCAATGCAAAGGCTCTAGACACAAATATTGGTGTGAGAGCTAATTCAATCAAGGAAACACTGCATGTTGGTGAAGGGCATATTGAAGAAGGATCAGCCGAGTGGTTCTTGTGGGAGAACAACTCCATTTGGCTCACTAACTTCACACACCATCAGGCTTCCAAGCAGCTCTCAAGGAAACTCAGTTTTCACACTCTATGCTTAGTGCCCATTGTATGGCTAGGACTGAAATAAACTTGGTAGAGCATCCCACACAAACGAATGCTCCACATGCGGGTTTCACATGCCAGCAACTCCACATTCACAGGCAACTTCAGCGCCACAGCCGTTTTCAGATAGCCCTCAATGCAAAGGCTCTAGACGCAAATATTGGTGTGAGAGCTAATTCAATCAAGGAAACACTGCATGTTGGTGAAGGGCATATTGAAGAAGGATCAGCCGAGTGGTTCTTGTGGGAGAACAACTCCATTTGGCTCACTAACTTCACACACCATCAGGCTTCCAAGCAGCTCTCAAGGAAACTCAGTTTTCACACTCTATGCTTAGTGCCCTTTCTTTGGCTACGACTGAAATGAACCTGGTAGAGCATCCCACACAAACGAATGCTCCACATACGGGTTTCACATGCCACCAACTCCACATTCACAGGCAACTTCAGCGCCACAGCCGTTTTCAGATAGCCCTCAATGCAAAGGCTCTAGACGCAAATATTGGTGTGAGAGCTAATTCAATCAAGGAAACACTGCATGTTGGTGAAGGGCATATTGAAGAAGGATCAGACGAGTGGTTCTTGTGGGAGAACAACTCCATTTGGCTCACTAACTTCACACACCATCAGGCTTCCAAGCAGCTCTCAAGGAAACTCAGTTTTCACACTCTACGCTTAGTGCCCTTTGTATGGCTAGGACTGAAATGAACCTGGTAGAGCATCCCACACAAACGAATGCTCCACATGCGGGTTTCACATGCCACCAACTCCACCTTCACAGGCAACTTCAGCGCCACAGCCGTTTTCAGATAGCCCTCAATGCAAAGGCTCTAGACGCAAATATTGGTGTGAGAGCTAATTCAATCAAGGAAACACTGCATGTTGGTGAAGGGCATATTGAAGAAGGATCAGCCGAGTGGTTCTTGTGGGAGAACAACTCCATTTGGCTCACTAACTTCACACACCATCAGGCTTCCAAGCAGCTCTCAAGGAAACTCAGTTTTCACACTCTACGCTTAGTGCCCTTTGTATGGCTAAGACTGAAATGAACCTGGTAGAGCATCCCACACAAACGAATGCTCCACATGCGGGTTTCACATGCCACCAACTCCACATTCACAGGCAACTTCAGCGCCACAGCCGTTTTCAGATAGCCCTCAATGCAAAGGCTCTAGACGCAAATATTGGTGTGAGAGCTAATTCAATCAAGGAAACACTGCATGTTGGTGAAGGGCATATTGAAGAAGGATCAGCCAAGTGGTTCTTGTGGCAGAACAACTCCATTTGGCTCACTAACTTCACACACCATCAGGCTTCCAAGCAGCTCTCAAGGAAACTCAGTTTTCACACTCTATGCTTAGTGCCCTTTGAGTGCATTATCTAGGAATGAACCTGGTAGAGCATCCCACACAAACGAATGCTCCACATGCGGGTTTCACATGCCACCAACTCCACATTCACAGGCAACTTCAGCGCCACAGCCGTTTTCAGATAGCCCTCAATGCAAAGGCTCTAGACGCAAATATTGGTGTGAGAGCTAATTCAATCAAGGAAACACTGCATGTTGGTGAAGGGCATATTGAAGAAGGATCAGACGAGTGGTTCTTGTGGGAGAACAACTCCATTTGGCTCACTAACTTCACACACCATCAGGCTTCCAAGCAGCTCTCAAGGAAACTCAGTTTTCACACTCTATGCTTAGGGCCCTTTGTATGGCTAGGACGGAAATGAACCTGGTAGAGCATCCCACACAAACGAATGCTCCACATGCGGGTTTCACATGCCACCAACTCCACATTCACTGGCAACTTCAGCGCCACAGCCGTTTTCAGATAGCCCTCAATGCAAAGGCTCTAGACGCAAATATTGGTGTGAGAGCTAATTCAATCAAGGAAACACTGCATGTTGGTGAAGGGCATATTGAAGAAGGATCAGCCGAGTGGTTCTTGTGGGAGAACAACTCCATTTGGCTCACTAACTTCACACACCATCAGGCTTCCAAGCAGCTCTCAAGGAAACTCAGTTTTCACACTCTATGCTTAGTGCCCTTTGTGTGCCTAGGACTGAAATGAAGCTTGGTCAGCATCCCACACAAACGAATGCTCCACATGCGGGTTTCACATGCCACCAACTCCACATTCACAGGCAACTTCAGCGCCACAGCTGTTTTCAGATAGCCCTCAATGCAAAGGCTCTAGACGCAAATATTGGTGTGAGAGCTAATTCAATCAAGGAAACACTGCATGTTGGTGAAGGGCATATTGAAGAAGGATCAGCCGAGTGGTTCTTGTGGGAGAACAACTCCATTTGGCTCACTAACGTCACACACCATCAGGCTTCCAAGCAGCTCTCAAGGAAACTCAGTTTTCACACTCTATGCTTAGTGCCCTTTGAGTGCATTATCTAGGAATGAACCTGGTAGAGCATCCCACACAAACGAATGCTCCACATGCGGGTTTCACATGCCACCAACTCCACATTCACAGGCAACTTCAGCGCCACAGCCGTTTTCAGATAGCCCTCAATGCAAAGGCTCTAGACGCAAATATTGGTGTGAGAGCTAATTCAATCAAGGAAACACTGCATGTTGGTGAAGGGCATATTGAAGAAGGATCAGCCGAGTGGTTCTTGTGGGAGAACAACTCCATTTGGCTCACTAACTTCACACACCATCAGGCTTCCAAGCAGCTCTCAAGGAAACTCAGTTTTCACACTCTATGCTTAGGGCCCCTTTGTATGGCTAGGACGGAAATGAACCTGGTAGAGCATCCCACACAAACGAATGCTCCACATGCGGGTTTCACATGCCACCAACTCCACATTCACTGGCAACTTCAGCGCCACAGCCGTTTTCAGATAGCCCTCAATGCAAAGGCTCTAGACGCAAATATTGGTGTGAGAGCTAATTCAATCAAGGAAACACTGCATGTTGGTGAAGGGCATATTGAAGAAGGATCAGCCGAGTGGTTCTTGTGGGAGAACAACTCCATTTGGCTCACTAACTTCACACACCATCAGGCTTCCAAGCAGCTCTCAAGGAAACTCAGTTTTCACACTCTATGCTTAGTGCCCTTTGTGTGCCTAGGACTGAAATGAAGCTTGGTCAGCATCCCACACAAACGAATGCTCCACATGCGGGTTTCACATGCCACCAACTCCACATTCACAGGCAACTTCAGCGCCACAGCTGTTTTCAGATAGCCCTCAATGCAAAGGCTCTAGACGCAAATATTGGTGTGAGAGCTAATTCAATCAAGGAAACACTGCATGTTGGTGAAGGGCATATTGAAGAAGGATCAGCCGAGTGGTTCTTGTGGGAGAACAACTCCATTTGGCTCACTAACGTCACACACCATCAGGCTTCCAAGCAGCTCTCAAGGAAACTCAGTTTTCACACTCTATGCTTAGTGCCCTTTGAGTGCATTATCTAGGAATGAACCTGGTAGAGCATCCCACACAAACGAATGCTCCACATGCGGGTTTCACATGCCACCAACTCCACATTCACAGCCAACTTCAGCGCCACAGCCGTTTTCAGATAGCCCTCAATGCAAAGGCTCTAGACGCAAATATTGGTGTGAGAGCTAATTCAATCAAGGAAACACTGCATGTTGGTGAAGGGGCATATTGAAGAAGGATCAGCCAAGTGGTTCTTGTGGGAGAACAACTCCATTTGGCTCACTAACTTCACACACCATCAGGCTTCCAAGCAGCTCTCAAGGAAACTCAGTTTTCACACTCTATGCTTAGTGCCCTTTGTATGGCTAGGACTGAAATGAACCTGGTAGAGCATCCCACACAAACGAATGCTCCACATGCGGGTTTCACATGCCACCAACTCCACATTTACAGGCAACTTCAGCGCCACAGCCGTTTTCAGATAGCCCTCAATGCAAAGGCTCTAGACACAAATATTGGTGTGAGAGCTAATTCAATCAAGGAAACACTGCATGTTGGTGAAGGGCATATTGAAGAAGGATCAGCCGAGTGGTTCTTGTGGGAGAACAACTCCATTTGGCTCACTAACTTCACACACCATCAGGCTTCCAAGCAGCTCTCAAGGAAACTCAGTTTTCACACTCTATGCTTAGTGCCCATTGTATGGCTAGGACTGAAATAAACTTGGTAGAGCATCCCACACAAACGAATGCTCCACATGCGGGTTTCACATGCCAGCAACTCCACATTCACAGGCAACTTCAGCGCCACAGCCGTTTTCAGATAGCCCTCAATGCAAAGGCTCTAGACGCAAATATTGGTGTGAGAGCTAATTCAATCAAGGAAACACTGCATGTTGGTGAAGGGCATATTGAAGAAGGATCAGCCGAGTGGTTCTTGTGGGAGAACAACTCCATTTGGCTCACTAACTTCACACACCATCAGGCTTCCAAGCAGCTCTCAAGGAAACTCAGTTTTCACACTCTATGCTTAGTGCCCTTTCTTTGGCTACGACTGAAATGAACCTGGTAGAGCATCCCACACAAACGTATGCTCCACATACGGGTTTCACATGCCACCAACTCCACATTCACAGGCAACTTCAGCGCCACAGCCGTTTTCAGATAGCCCTCAATGCAAAGGCTCTAGACGCAAATATTGGTGTGAGAGCTAATTCAATCAAGGAAACACTGCATGTTGGTGAAGGGCATATTGAAGAAGGATCAGACGAGTGGTTCTTGTGGGAGAACAACTCCATTTGGCTCACTAACTTCACACACCATCAGGCTTCCAAGCAGCTCTCAAGGAAACTCAGTTTTCACACTCTACGCTTAGTGCCCTTTGTATGGCTAGGACTGAAATGAACCTGGTAGAGCATCCCACACAAACGAATGCTCCACATGCGGGTTTCACATGCCACCAACTCCACCTTCACAGGCAACTTCAGCGCCACAGCCGTTTTCAGATAGCCCTCAATGCAAAGGCTCTAGACGCAAATATTGGTGTGAGAGCTAATTCAATCAAGGAAACACTGCATGTTGGTGAAGGGCATATTGAAGAAGGATCAGCCGAGTGGTTCTTGTGGGAGAACAACTCCATTTGGCTCACTAACTTCACACACCATCAGGCTTCCAAGCAGCTCTCAAGGAAACTCAGTTTTCACACTCTACGCTTAGTGCCCTTTGTATGGCTAGGACTGAAATGAACCTGGTAGAGCATCCCACACAAACGAATGCTCCACATGCGGGTTTCACATGCCACCAACTCCACATTCACAGGCAACTTCAGCTCCACAGCCGTTTTCAGATAGCCCTCAATGCAAAGGCTCTAGACGCAAATATTGGTGTGAGAGCTAATTCAATCAAGGAAACACTGCATGTTGGTGAAGGGCATATTGAAGAAGGATCAGCCAAGTGGTTCTTGTGGCAGAACAACTCCATTTGGCTCACTAACTTCACACACCATCAGGCTTCCAAGCAGCTCTCAAGGAAACTCAGTTTTCACACTCTATGCTTAGTGCCCTTTGAGTGCCTAGGACTGAAATGAACCTGGTAGAGCATCCCACACAAACGAATGCTCCACATGCGGGTTTCACATGCCACCAACTCCACATTCACAGGCAACTTCAGCGCCACAGCCGTTTTCAGATAGCCCTCAATGCAAAGGCTCTAGACGCAAATATTGGTGTGAGAGCTAATTCAATCAAGGAAACACTGCATGTTGGTGAAGGGCATATTGAAGAAGGATCAGCCGAGTGGTTCTTGTGGGAGAACAACTCCATTTGGCTCACTAACTTCACACACCATCAGGCTTCCAAGCAGCTCTCAAGGAAACTCAGTTTTCACACTCTATGCTTAGGGCCCTTTGTATGGCTAGGACTGAAATGAACCTGGTAGAGCATCCCACACAAACGAATGCTCCACATGCGGGTTTCACATGCCACCAACTCCACATTCACTGGCAACTTCAGCGCCACAGCCGTTTTCAGATAGCCCTCAATGAATGCAAAGGCTCTAGACGCAAATATTGGTGTGAGAGCTAATTCAATCAAGGAAACACTGCATGTTGGTGAAGGGCATATTGAAGAAGGATCAGCCGAGTGGTTCTTGTGGGAGAACAACTCCATTTGGCTCACTAACTTCACACACCATCAGGCTTCCAAGCAGCTCTCAAGGAAACTCAGTTTTCACACTCTATGCTTAGTGCCCTTTGTGTGCCTAGGACTGAAATGAAGCTTGGTCAGCATCCCACACAAACGAATGCTCCACATGCGGGTTTCACATGCCACCAACTCCACATTCACAGGCAACTTCAGCGCCACAGCCGTTTTCAGATAGCCCTCAATGCAAAGGCTCTAGACGCAAATATTGGTGTGAGAGCTAATTCAATCAAGGAAACACTGCATGTTGGTGAAGGGCATATTGAAGAAGGATCAGCCGAGTGGTTCTTGTGGGAGAACAACTCCATTTGGCTCACTAACTTCACACACCATCAGGCTTCCAAGCAGCTCTCAAGGAAACTCAGTTTTCACACTCTATGCTTAGTGCCCTTTGAGTGCATTATCTAGGAATGAACCTGGTAGAGCATCCCACACAAACGAATGCTCCACATGCGGGTTTCACATGCCACCAACTCCACATTCACAGGCAACTTCAGCGCCACAGCCGTTTTCAGATAGCCCTCAATGCAAAGGCTCTAGACGCAAATATTGGTGTGAGAGCTAATTCAATCAAGGAAACACTGCATGTTGGTGAAGGGCATATTGAAGAAGGATCAGCCAAGTGGTTCTTGTGGGAGAACAACTCCATTTGGCTCACTAACTTCACACACCATCAGGCTTCCAAGCAGCTCTCAAGGAAACTCAGTTTTCACACTCTATGCTTAGTGCCCTTTGAGTGCATTATCTAGGAATGAACCTTGTAGAGCATCCCACACAAACGAATGCTCCACATGCGGGTTTCACATGCCACCAACTCCACATTCACAGGCAACTTCAGCGCCACAGCCGTTTTCAGATAGCCCTCAATGCAAAGGCTCTAGACACAAATATTGGTGTGAGAGCTACTTCAATCAAGGAAACAATGCATGTTGGTGAAGGACATATTGAAGAAGGATCAGCCGAGTGGTTCTTGTGGGAGAACAACTCCATTTGGCTCACTAACTTCACACACCATCAGGCTTCCAAGCAGCTCTCAAGGAAACTCAGTTTTCACACTCTATGCTTAGTGCCCTTTGTATGGCTAGGACTGAAATGAACCTGGTAGAGCATCCCACACAAACGAATGCTCCACATGCGGGTTTCACATGCCACCAACTCCACATTCACAGGCAACTTCAGCGCCACAGCCGTTTTCAGATAGCCCTCAATGCAAAGGCTCTAGACGCAAATATTGGTGTGAGAGCTAATTCAATCAAGGAAACACTGCATGCTGGTGAAGGGCATATTGAAGAAGGATCAGCCAAGTGGTTCTTGTGGCAGAACAACTCCATTTGGCTCACTAACTTCACACACCATCAGGCTTCCAAGCAGCTCTCAAGGAAACTCAGTTTTCACACTCTATGCTTAGTGCCCTTTGAGTGCATTATCTAGGAATGAACCTGGTAGAGCATCCCACACAAACGAATGCTCCACATGCGGGTTTCACATGCCACCAACTCCACATTCACTGGCAACTTCAGCGCCACAGCCGTTTTCAGATAGCCCTCAATGCAAAGGCTCTAGACGCAAATATTGGTGTGAGAGCTAATTCAATCAAGGAAACACTGCATGTTGGTGAAGGGCATATTGAAGAAGGATCAGCCAAGTGGTTCTTGTGGCAGAACAACTCCATTTGGCTCACTAACTTCACACACCATCAGGCTTCCAAGCAGCTCTCAAGGAAACTCAGTTTTCACACTCTATGCTTAGTGCCCTTTGAGTGCATTATCTAGGAATGAACCTGGTAGAGCATCCCACACAAACGAATGCTCCACATGCGGGTTTCACATGCCACCAACTCCACATTCACAGGCAACTTCAGCGCCACAGCCGTTTTCAGATAGCCCTCAATGCAAAGGCTCTAGACGCAAATATTGGTGTGAGAGCTAATTCAATCAAGGAAACACTGCATGTTGGTGAAGGGCATATTGAAGAAGGATCAGCCAAGTGGTTCTTGTGGGAGAACAACTCCATTTGGCTCACTAACTTCACACACCATCAGGCTTCCAAGCAGCTCTCAAGGAAACTCAGTTTTCACACTCTATGATTAGTGCCCTTTGAGTGCATTATCTAGGAATGAACCTGGTAAAGCATCCCACACAAACGAATGCTCCACATGCGGGTTTCACATGCCACCAACTCCACATTCACAGGCAACTTCAGCGCCACAGCCGTTTTCAGATAGCCCTCAATGCAAAGGCTCTAGACGCAAATATTGGTGTGAGAGCTAATTCAATCAAGGAAACACTGCATGTTGGTGAAGGGCATATTGAAGAAGGATCAGCCGAGTGGTTCTTGTGGGAGAACAACTCCATTTGGCTCACTAACTTCACACACCATCAGGCTTCCAAGCAGCTCTCAAGGAAACTCAGTTTTCACACTCTATGCTTAGGGCCCTTTGTATGGCTAGGACTGAAATGAACCTGGTAGAGCATCCCACACAAACGAATGCTCCACATGCGGGTTTCACATGCCACCAACTCCACATTCACAGGCAACTTCAGCGCCACAGCCGTTTTCAGATAGCCCTCAATGCAAAGGCTCTAGACGCAAATATTGGTGTGAGAGCTAATTCAATCAGGGAAACACTGCATGTTGGTGAAGGGCATATTGAAGAAGGATCAGCCGAGTGGTTCTTGTGGGAGAACAACTCCATTTGGCTCATTAACGTCACACACCATCAGGCTTCCAAGCAGCTCTCAAGGAAACTCAGTTTTCACACTCTATGCTTAGTGCCCTTTGTATGGCTAGGACTGAAATAAACCTGGTAGAGCATCCCACACAAACGAATGCTCCACATGCGGGTTTCACATGCCACCAACTCCACATTCACAGGCAACTTCAGCGCCACAGCCGTTTTCAGATAGCCCTCAATGCAAAGGCTCTAGACGCAAATATTGGTGTGAGAGCTAATTCAATCAAGGAAACACTGCATGTTGGTGAAGGGCATATTGAAGAAGGATCAGCCGAGTGGTTCTTGTGGGAGAACAACTCCATTTGGCTCACTAACTTCACACACCATCAGGCTTCCAAGCAGCTCTCAAGGAAACTCAGTTTTCACACTCTATGCTTAGTGCCCTTTCTTTGGCTACGACTGAAATGAACCTGGTAGAGCACCCCACACAAACGAATGCTCCACATGCGGGTTTCACATGCCACCAACTCCACATTCACAGGCAACTTCAGCGCCACAGCCGTTTTCAGATAGCCCTCAATGCAAAGGCTCTAGACGCAAATATTGGTGTGAGAGCTAATTCAATCAAGGAAACACTGCATGTTGGTGAAGGACATATTGAAGAAGGATCAGACGAGTGGTTCTTGTGGGAGAACAACTCCATTTGGCTCACTAACTTCACACACCATCAGGCTTCCAAGCAGCTCTCAAGGAAACTCAGTTTTCACACTCTATGCTTAGTGCCCTTTGAGTGCATTATCTAGGAATGAACCTGGTAGAGCATCCCACACAAACGAATGCTCCACATGCGGGTTTCACATGCCACCAACTCCACATTCACTGGCAACTTCAGCGCCACAGCCGTTTTCAGATAGCCCTCAATGCAAAGGCTCTAGACGCAAATATTGGTGTGAGAGCTAATTCAATCAAGGAAACACTGCATGTTGGTGAAGGGCATATTGAAGAAGGATCAGCCGAGTGGTTCTTGTGGGAGAACAACTCCATTTGGCTCACTAACTTCACACACCATCAGGCTTCCAAGCAGCTCTCAAGGAAACTCAGTTTTCACACTCTATGCTTAGTGCCCTTTGTATGGCTAGGACTGAAATGAACCTGGTAGAGCATCCCACACAAACGAATGCTCCACATGCGGGTTTCACATGCCACCAACTCCACATTCACTGGCAACTTCAGCGCCACAGCCGTTTTCAGATAGCCCTCAATGCAAAGGCTCTAGACGCAAATATTGGTGTGAGAGCTAATTCAATCAAGGAAACACTGCATGTTGGTGAAGGGGCGTATTGAAGAAGGATCAGACGAGTGGTTCTTGTGGGAGAACAACTCCATTTGGCTCACTAACTTCACACACCATCAGGCTTCCAAGCAGCTCTCAAGGAAACTCAGTTTTCACACTCTATGCTTAGTGCCCTTTGTGTGCCTAGGACTGAAATGAAGCTTGGTCAGCATCCCACACAAACGAATGCTCCACATGCGGGTTTCACATGCCACCAACTCCACATTTACAGGCAACTTCAGCTCCACAGCCGTTTTCAGATAGCCCTCAATGCAAAGGCTCTAGACGCAAATATTGGTGTGAGAGCTAATTCAATCAAGGAAACACTGCATGTTGGTGAAGGGCATATTGAAAAACGATCAGCCGAGTGGTTCTTGTGGGAGAACAACTCCATTTGGCTCACTAACTTCACACACCATCAGGCTTCCAAGCAGCTCTCAAGGAAACTCAGTTTTCACACTCTATGATTAGTGCCCTTTGAGTGCATTATCTAGGAATGAACCTGGTAGAGCATCCCACACAAACGAATGCTCCACATGCGGGTTTCACCTGCCACCAACTCCACATTCACAGGCAACTTCAACGCCACAGCCGTTTTCAGATAGCCCTCAATGCAAAGGCTCTAGACGCAAAATATTGGTGTGAGAGCTAATTCAATCAAGGAAACACTGCATGTTGGTGAAGGGCATATTGAAGAAGGATCAGCCGAGTGGTTCTTGTGGAGAACAACTCCATTTGGCTCACTAACTTCACACACCATCAGGCTTCCAAGCAGCTCTCAAGGAAACTCAGTTTTCACACTCTATGCTTAGTGCCCTTTGAGTGCATTATCTAGGAATGAACCTGGTAGAGCATCCCACACAAACGAATGCTCCACATGCGGGTTTCACACATGCCACCAACTCCACATTCACAGGCAACTTCAGCGCCACAGCCGTTTTCAGATAGCCCTCAATGCAAAGGCTCTAGACGCAAATATTGGTGTGAGAGCTAATTCAATCAAGGAAACACTGCATGTTGGTGAAGGGCATATTGAAGAAGGATCAGCCGAGTGGTTCTTGTGGGAGAACAACTCCATTTGGCTCACTAACTTCACACACCATCAGGCTTCCAAGCAGCTCTCAAGGAAACTCAGTTTTCACACTCTATGCTTAGTGCCCTTTGTGTGCCTAGGACTGAAATGAAGCTTGGTCAGCATCCCACACAAACGAATGCTCCACATGCGGGTTTCACATGCCAGCAACTCCACATTCACAGGCAACTTCAGCGCCACAGCCGTTTTCAGATAGCCCTCAAAGCAAAGGCTCTAGACGCAAATATTGGTGTGAGAGCTAATTCAATCAAGGAAACACTGCATGTTGGTGAAGGGCATATTGAAGAAGGATCAGCCAAGTGGTTCTTGTGGGAGAACAACTCCATTTGGCTCACTAACTTCACACACCATCAGGCTTCCAAGCAGCTCTCAAGGAAACTCAGTTTTCACACTCTATGCTTAGTGCCCTTTGTATGGCTAGGACTGAAATGAACCTGGTAGAGCATCCCACACAAACGAATGCTCCACATGCGGGTTTCACATGCCACCAACTCCACATTCACAGGCAACTTCAGCGCCACAGCCGTTTTCAGATAGCCCTCAATGCAAAGGCTCTAGACGCAAATATTGGTGTGAGAGCTAATTCAATCAAGGAAACACTGCATGTTGGTGAAGGGCATATTGAAGAAGGATCAGCCGAGTGGTTCTTGTGGGAGAACAACTCCATTTGGCTCACTAACTTCACACACCATCAGGCTTCCAAGCAGCTCTCAAGGAAACTCAGTTTTCACACTCTATGCTTAGTGCCCTTTGTATGGATAGGACTGAAATAAACCTGGTAGAGCATCCCACACAAACGAATGCTCCACATGCGGGTTTCACATGCCACCAACTCCACATTCACAGGCAACTTCAGCGCCACAGCCGTTTTCAGATAGCCCTCAATGCAAAGGCTCCAGACGCAAATATTGGTGTGAGAGCTAATTCAATCAAGGAAACACTGCATGTTGGTGAAGGGGCATATTGAAGAAGGATCAGCCGAGTGGTTCTTGTGGGAGAACAACTCCATTTGGCTCACTAACTTCACACACCATCAGGCTTCCAAGCAGCTCTCAAGGAAACTCAGTTTTCACACTCTATGCTTAGTGCCCTTTGAGTGCATTATCTAGGAATGAACCTGGTAGAGCATCCCACACAAAACGAATGCTCCACATGCGGGTTTCACATGCCACCAACTCCACATTCACAGGCAACTTCAGCGCCACAGCCGTTTTCAGATAGCCCTCAATGCAAAGGCTCTAGACGCAAATATTGGTGTGAGAGCTAATTCAATCAAGGAAACACTGCATGTTGGTGAAGGGCATATTGAAGAAGGATCAGCCGAGTGGTTCTTGTGGGAGAACAACTCCATTTGGCTCACTAACTTCACACACCATCAGGCTTCCAAGCAGCTCTCAAGGAAACTCAGTTTTCACACTCTATGCTTAGTGCCCTTTCTTTGGCTACGACTGAAATGAACCTGGTAGAGCATCCCACACAAACGAATGCTCCACATGCGGGTTTCACATGCCACCAACTCCACATTCACAGGCAACTTCAGCGCCACAGCCGTTTTCAGATAGCCCTCAATGCAAAGGCTCTAGACGCAAATATTGGTGTGAGAGCTAATTCAATCAAGGAAACACTGCATGTTGGTGAAGGGCATATTGAAGAAGGATCAGCCGAGTGGTTCTTGTCGGAGAACAACTCCATTTGGCTCACTAACTTCACACACCATCAGGCTTCCAAGCAGCTCTCAAGGAATCTCAGTTTTCACACTCTATGCTTAGTGCCCTTTGAGTGCATTATCTAGGAATGAACTGGTAGAGCATCCCACACAAACGAATGCTCCACATGCGGGTTTCACATGCCACCAACTCCACATTCACAGGCAACTTCAGCGCCACAGCCGTTTTCAGATAGCCCTCAATGCAAAGGCTCTAGACGCAAATATTGGTGTGAGAGCTAATTCAATCAAGGAAACACTGCATGTTGGTGAAGGGCATATTGAAGAAGGATCAGCCGAGTGGTTCTTGTGGGAGAACAACTCCATTTGGCTCACTAACTTCACACACCATCAGGCTTCCAAGCAGCTCTCAAGGAAACTCAGTTTTCACACTCTATGCTTAGTGCCCTTTGAGTGCATTATCTAGGAATGAACCTGGTAGAGCATCCCACACAAACGAATGCTCCACATGCGGGTTTCACATGCACCAACTCCACATTCACAGGCAACTTCAGCGCCACAGCCGTTTTCAGATAGCCCTCAATGCAAAGGCTCTAGACGCAAATATTGGTGTGAGAGCTAATTCAATCAAGGAAACACTGCATGTTGGTGAAGGGCATATTGAAGAAGGATCAGCCAAGTGGTTCTTGTGGGAGAACAACTCCATTTGGCTCACTAACTTCACACACCATCAGGCTTCCAAGCAGCTCTCAAGGAAACTCAGTTTTCACACTCTATGATTAGTGCCCTTTGAGTGCATTATCTAGGAATGAACCTGGTAAAGCATCCCACACAAACGAATGCTCCACATGCGGGTTTCACATGCCACCAACTCCACATTCACAGGCAACTTCAGCGCCACAGCCGTTTTCAGATAGCCCTCAATGCAAAGGCTCTAGACGCAAATATTGGTGTGAGAGCTAATTCAATCAAGGAAACACTGCATGTTGGTGAAGGGCATATTGAAGAAGGATCAGCCGAGTGGTTCTTGTGGGAGAACAACTCCATTTGGCTCACTAACTTCACACACCATCAGGCTTCCAAGCAGCTCTCAAGGAAACTCAGTTTTCACACTCTATGCTTAGGGCCCTTTGTATGGCTAGGACTGAAATGAACCTGGTAGAGCATCCCACACAAACGAATGCTCCACATGCGGGTTTCACATGCCACCAACTCCACATTCACTGGCAACTTCAGCGCCACAGCCGTTTTCAGATAGCCCTCAATGCAAAGGCTCTAGACGCAAATATTGGTGTGAGAGCTAATTCAATCAAGGAAACACTGCATGTTGGTGAAGGGCATATTGAAGAAGGATCAGCCGAGTGGTTCTTGTGGGAGAACAACTCCATTTGGCTCACTAACTTCACACACCATCAGGCTTCCAAGCAGCTCTCAAGGAAACTCAGTTTTCACACTCTATGCTTAGTGCCCTTTGAGTGCATTATCTAGGAATGAACCTGGTAGAGCATCCCACACAAACGAATGCTCCACATGCGGGTTTCACATGCCACCAACTCCACATTCACAGGCAACTTCAGCGCCACAGCCGTTTTCAGATAGCCCTCAATGCAAAGGCTCTAGACGCAAATATTGGTGTGAGAGCTAATTCAATCAGGGAAACACTGCATGTTGGTGAAGGGCATATTGAAGAAGGATCAGCCGAGTGGTTCTTGTGGGAGAACAACTCCATTTGGCTCATTAACGTCACACACCATCAGGCTTCCAAGCAGCTCTCAAGGAAACTCAGTTTTCACACTCTATGCTTAGTGCCCTTTGTATGGCTAGGACTGAAATAAACCTGGTAGAGCATCCCACACAAACGAATGCTCCACATGCGGGTTTCACATGCCACCAACTCCACATTCACAGGCAACTTCAGCGCCACAGCCGTTTTCAGATAGCCCTCAATGCAAAGGCTCTAGACGCAAATATTGGTGTGAGAGCTAATTCAATCAAGGAAACACTGCATGTTGGTGAAGGGCATATTGAAGAAGGATCAGCCGAGTGGTTCTTGTGGGAGAACAACTCCATTTGGCTCACTAACTTCACACACCATCAGGCTTCCAAGCAGCTCTCAAGGAAACTCAGTTTTCACACTCTATGCTTAGTGCCCTTTCTTTGGCTACGACTGAAATGAACCTGGTAGAGCACCCCACACAAACGAATGCTCCACATGCGGGTTTCACATGCCACCAACTCCACATTCACAGGCAACTTCAGCGCCACAGCCGTTTTCAGATAGCCCTCAATGCAAAGGCTCTAGACGCAAATATTGGTGTGAGAGCTAATTCAATCAAGGAAACACTGCATGTTGGTGAAGGACATATTGAAGAAGGATCAGACGAGTGGTTCTTGTGGGAGAACAACTCCATTTGGCTCACTAACTTCACACACCATCAGGCTTCCAAGCAGCTCTCAAGGAAACTCAGTTTTCACACTCTATGCTTAGTGCCCTTTGAGTGCATTATCTAGGAATGAACCTGGTAGAGCATCCCACACAAACGAATGCTCCACATGCGGGTTTCACATGCCACAACTCCACATTCACTGGCAACTTCAGCGCCACAGCCGTTTTCAGATAGCCCTCAATGCAAAGGCTCTAGACGCAAATATTGGTGTGAGAGCTAATTCAATCAAGGAAACACTGCATGTTGGTGAAGGGCATATTGAAGAAGGATCAGCCGAGTGGTTCTTGTGGGAGAACAACTCCATTTGGCTCACTAACTTCACACACCATCAGGCTTCCAAGCAGCTCTCAAGGAAACTCAGTTTTCACACTCTATGCTTAGTGCCCTTTG